>NW_024401162.1:0-120613 GCF_905171765.1 Bufo bufo
AGATTGGTGCCTACGTTTGCTGTCCCACCCGTGCCTCCCTCTCCTCCCACGCCTCCTGGGGATGACTTGTCTGGGGGTGAACCCATGCAGCTGGGGTTTGCTCGCCTGTCCGATGGGGAGAGGGCACTCCAGAGACGCGAGGGCCGATGCATGTACTGTGGTCTCGGTGGGCTTTTCGGTTGGCATGTCCGAACCGTCCCGGGAAACCTCATACCCTGAGATCCTGTCGGGGGCAGATCTTGGGTGGAGTCTTCCTCATCCCCGGTTTCCCGTGTTGACCAACCACTGATCACTGTTGTCCTCTCCTGGGTCGGGGGCTCGGTGACGACCCAGGCGTTGGTGGACTCTGGTGCTGGTGGTTTGTTCATTGATAGTGTTTCGCTGCCGCCAATTCCATTCCTCTGCAGGCTCGAGTTCCCCACTGGCTCTTGAGCATAGACGGCAGACCCCTTCTCCGCCACTCTGACTCATGAGACCCTTCCAGTGGGGATAGCCATTGGTGCCGTTCACAGAGAGTCGGTCTGCCTCCAGGTTATTTCGTCTCCACACTATCTCGGTGGTCTTGGGGTACCCCTGCTCCAGAAGCATAATCCGACTTTCGATTGGAGATCGTCGAGATCCGCTCGTGGTCACCGCAGTGTGGGGCTAGTGCATCCATGGGTCTGTCAAGTTGCTGTGTACTTCCTCGACTCTCTGTTGCCTCCTGAATACGAGGAGTACCGGGATGTATTCGATAAGGTGCGCGCCGGTTGCCCTACCTCCGCACCGCCCATACGATTGTGCCATAGAGTTACAATCTGGTGCCGTTCCTCCTCGTGGCAAAGTCTATCACTGTCGGTAGCGGAGAATGAGGCCATGGAGGAGTACGTGAGGGAGGGCGCTTTCACGCGGACACATTCGCAAATCCTCGTCCCCGGCAGGGGCTGGATTTTTCTTTGTGAAAAAGAAGGGCGGTGATTTGAGGCCTTGCATCGATTACAGGGGTCTCAATCGCATCACGATCAAGAACGCTTACCCGATACCCTTGATTTCCGAGCTGTTCGAATCGCCTTAAAGGGGCCACGTCTTTACCAAACTCGACCTGAGGGCGGCATATAACCTGGTAAGGATCAAGGCGGGCGATGAGTGGAAGACCGCGTTTAACACCAGGACCGGTCATTACGAATCCTTGGTTATGCCTTTGGGTTGTGCAATGCGCCCGCAGTCTTTCAGGAATTCATCAACGATGTTTTCCGTGACCTGTTGCAGCAGTGTGTGGTAGTCTATTTGGATGACATCTTGTATATTCTGAATCCATGGAGGCCCACATTCTGGATGTCAACGAGTGTTGCAACGGTTACGAGAGAACAAGCTGTTCGGTAAGCTTGAGAAATGCGAATTTCACCGATCCCAGGTAACCTTCTTAGGTTACATCATTTCCGCTGAGGGTTCTCCATGGATCCTGAGAAGGTTTCGGCTGTCTTACAGTGGCCCCAGCCCAGTGGTCTTCGTTCCCCTGCAGCGCTTTTGGGCTTCGCCAATTATTATCGGAAGTTCATCAGGGACTTTCCATGCTGGCCAAGCCTCTCACAGATCTGACCAGGAAGGGCAGTATTTCCCAGGTCTGGCCGCTCGAGCCATCCGAGCTTTTGAGGCCCTAAAGTCTGCCTTTGTGTCGGCTCCGATTCTGTCGCATCCAACCCTGGGTTGCCCTTTGTCCTCGAGGTGGACGCGTCTGAGACGGGAGTAGGCGCCCTCTGTCTCAGCGTAGAACACTAGAGGGTCCTCTGCTTCCTTGTGGGTTTTACTCCCGAAACTGTCTTCCGCGGAGTGCAACTATCAGATTGGTGACAGGGAGTTATTGGCCATCGTGCAGGCCCTTAAAGAATGGAGGCACTTGCTCGAGGGTTCGGTGGTTCCGTTCTCATCCTGACGGACCACAAGAATCTGACCTACCTTTCTGAGGCCAAGAGATTGACACCACGTCAGGCCAGATGGGCTCTGTTCTTGTCACGTTTTAATTACGTGGTCTCCTACCTACCCGGTTCCAAGAACATCAGGGCGGATGCCTTATCACGGCAGTACTCCGAGCTGTCCAGGGAGGAGTCGATTCCGACTTCGGTCATACCTCCGAATCAGATCCTGGCCGCCATTCGCACCAGCCTGACCTCTCCCCTGGGTGAGCAGATTTTGACGGCTCAATCTGGTGCTCCCTCTGGGAGACCCAACGGCAGATGTTTTGTGCCTGAGGAGTTGCGCACTCGGTTGTTGCGAACCTACCATAACTCCAAGACCGCGGGGCATCCTGGAAAGAATCAGCTGTCCTGGGCTGTTTCACGTCTGTTCTGGTGGCCTTCCCTACGTTCCGACATCGCCGCATATGTAGCGGCATGCTCCGTTTGTGCCCAGAGTAAGTCCCCTCGGCACCTTCCGTTGGGCCTTCTGCAACCCATAGCCACCGGGGGAGCGCCCATGGTCACACCTGGGGATGGATTTCATTGTGGACCTCCCTGCATCCCGAGGCCATACGGTCATTCTCATGATTGTGGATCGGTTTTCCAAAATGTGCCACTGTGTTCCTCTCAAGAAGTTACCCTCTGCACAAGAGTTGGCCACGATTTTTGCCAGGGAGGTCTTCCGGTTGCACGGTTTGCCTAAGGAGATTGTGTGGGATCGGGGGAGTCAGTTTGTGTCCAGGTTAGTTTGTGTCCAGCCTTTTGCTCCCAGTTGGGGATTCATCTCTCCTTCTCCTCGGCCTACCACCCTCAGTCCAATGGGGCCGCAGAACGATCCAATCAGGCCTTGGAGCAATTCCTTCGTTGCTATGTCTCCGATCACCAAGACAATTGGGTTGACCTCCTGCCTTGGGCTGAGTTTGCCAGGAACACGGCGGTGAACTCTTCCTCTGGGACGTCTCCCTTCATGGCCAATTATGGGTTCCAACCTGCCGTGTTACCGGAGGTATTCTCTCCCCAGGATATTCCGGCTGTGGAGGATCACCTTTCCGTCCTACGTGCTTCTTGGGTACAGATCCAGAAGTCCCTTGAGGTCTCTGCGCAGCGCCAGAGACTCCAGGCTGATCGCAGACGAGCGCCTGCTCCTTCCTACCAGGTCGGAGACCGTGTATGGTTGTCCACCCGCAACCTCAACCTTCGAGTGCCCACTCCCAAGCTGGCGCCTCGCTTTGTTGGTCCCTTCCGAGTGCTTCGCAGGGTAAACCCGGTAGCCTATGCCCTTGCGCTTCCTCCTGGCATGCGGATCTCCAACGTGTTTCATGTCTCCCTGTTGAAGCCACTGGTGTGTAATCGTTTCACTTCCTCGGTTCCTCGCCTCGTCCGGTCCAAGTGGGCAATCGTGAGGAATATGAGGTGAGCAATATCCTGGACTCACGCCTGGTCCGCGGTCGGTTGCAGTTTTTGGTCCATTGGCGTGGTTATGGTCCAGAGGAGCGTTCCTGGGTTCCCTCCGCAGATGTCCATGCTCCTGCCTTGCTCCGAGCCTTCCACGCACGCTTCCCTCAGAAACCGTTTTGTGCTCCGCGGAGGAGGGGCCCTTGAGGGGGAGGTACTGTCATGGTCTTACCTGCTTGCTGCTCTCCTTCGTTTGACATGTGCTGGCGGCCATCTTGGTTTCTGGGTTTCTTGTAGCCTTCCACCCTGCGGCTCCTCCTTCCCCTGGGAGGAGCTGGATGCCTAGCTCATATATATAGGAGGTCTGTGGCTTCAGTTCCTTGCTTGGTCCTCTTGTGTTCACATGCTTCTAAGACTGCTGCTGCTTCTGGTTCCTGATCCTGGCTTCGTCTGACTACCCTGCTGGTTCCTGATCCTGGCTTCGTCTGACTACCCTGCTGGTTCCTGATCCTGGCTTCGTCTGACTACCCTGCTGGTTCCTGATCCTGGCTTCGTCTGACTACCCTTCTGGTTCCTGACCTCTGGCTTCGCAAAGACTCTGCTCGGTTTCACCATCCGTTTGGACTTTTGCTTTACAGCTTTATTTTTAATAAAGCCTTCTTATTTTCACTTATCTCTTGTTGTACGTCTGGTTCATGGTTCCGTGACACTGTGTTCCTGGCTGCTCCTGCCGTACGGCACCTGAGTTAAACCTTCGCAATTAGTGGAAGATGCGGGCAAAGGTTTGTAATATGCAGTATATAATGACCCCTGTAGTATATAGGATGCCCCACTTACTGTATATAATACTCCCCTGTAGTATATATAATGCCCCCCCCCCCGCATTCTGTCGGAACACATATAGTACATACTCCCCTATAGTATATATTATGCCCCCCCCCATTCTGCCGAAACACATATAGTACATACTCCCATGTAGTATATATAACGCCCCCCCCCATTCTGCCGGAACACATATAGTACATACTCCCCTGTGCGCCGTTCTTCTCCTTCCTCTGAGCTGTGGTCTGAGTGACACACAAGCTGCTGGGCAGGAGGTCACCGAGTATCACACAGGATAGGATTAGATACACAGCTCAGCAGGCAGTATCACACAGGATAGGATTAGATACACAGCTCAGCAGACTGTATCACACAGGATTGGATTAGATACACAGCTCAGCAGACAGTATCACACAGGATAGGATTAGATACACAGCTCAGCAGGCAGTATCACACAGGATAGGATTAGATACACAGCTCAGCAGGCAGTATCACACATGATAGAATTAGATACACAGCTCAGCAGGAAGTATCACACATGATAGAATTAGATACACAGCTCAGCAGGCAGTATCACACATGATAGAATTAGATACACAGCTCAGCAGACAGTATCACACAGGATAGGATGAGATACACAGCTCAGCAGGCAGTATCACACATGATAGAATTAGATACACAGCTCAGCAGACAGTATCACACAGGATAGGATTAGATACACAGCTCAGCAGACAGTATCACACAGGATAGGATTAGATACACAGCTCAGCAGACAGTATCACATGTGATAGAATTAGATACATAGCTCAGCAGACCGTATCACACATGATAGAATTAGATACACAGCTCAGCAGGCAGTATCACACATGATAGAATTAGATACACAGCTCAGCAGGCAGTATCACACATGATAGAATTAGATACACAGCTCAGCAGACAGTATCACACAGGATAGGATTAGATACACAGCTCAGCAGACAGTATCACATGTGATAGAATTAGATACATAGCTCAGCAGACAGTATCACACAGGATAGGATTAGATACACAGCTCAGCAGGCAGTATCACACATGATAGAATTACATACACAGCTCAGCAGACAGTATCACACAGGATAGGATTAGATACACAGCTCAGCAGGCAGTATCACACAGGATAGGATTAGATACACATCTCAGCATGCAGTATCACACAGGATACGATTAGATACACAGCTCAGCAGACAGTATCACACAGGATAGGATTAGATACACAGCTCAGCAGACAGTATCACATGTGATAGAATTAGATACATAGCTCAGCAGACAGTATCACACAGGATAGGATTAGATACACAGCTCAGCAGGCAGTATCACACATGATAGAATTACATACACAGCTCAGCAGACAGTATCACACAGGATAGGATTAGATACACAGCTCAGCAGGCAGTATCACACAGGATGCGATTAGATACACAGCTCAGCAGACAGTATCACACAGGATAGGATTAGATACACAGCTCAGCAGACAGTATCACACAGGATAGGATTAGATACACAGCTCAGCATACTGTATCACACAGGATACGATTAGATACACAGCTCCGCAGACAGAATCACACAGGATAGGATTAGATACACAGCTCAGCAGACTGTATCACACAGAATAGGATTAGATACACAGCTCAGCAGGCAGTATCACACAGGATACGATTAGATACACAGCTCCGCAGACAGTATCACACAGAATACGATTAGATACACAGCTCCCCAGACAGTATCACACATGATAGAATTAGATACACAGCTCAGCAGGCAGTATCACACATGATAGAATTAGATACACAGCTCAGCAGACAGTATCACACATGATAGAATTAGATACACAGCTCAGCAGGCAGTATCATACATGATAGAATTAGATACACAGCTCAGCAGACAGTATCACACAGGATAGGATTAGATACACAGCTCAGCAGACAGTATCACACAGGATAGGATTAGATACACAGCTCAGCAGTGTTGAAATGAATTGTTATGTGAATCGACTTCAGATGTTTCATCCGAAGTGGATTCGCTCATCCCTAATTACACACTTTTCGGGGGTAGTGAGACTTGGGGGCCTGTGATTCCACGAAGCATTTTAGGTCATTGCTACCTTGCTGACAGTCTTATTCCTGATCTGTTTGTGGATCTTTTATTATTCTTTGTCTTTATTTGATGTAATAAAGCTATAGATTTTTATATAAATTTCTTGTGTGGGCATGACTCCTGTAAACCCTTCTCGAGACATCCTGATTAGCCTCACAGAAGACGTCTCCACCACATTGCCTGCTAGGACAACTTCATTCTCCATCACTTGCATATTGTGATGAGATGACACGGACTGGAGACGTCCTGACCAGTTGCGATCCAATCTAGTATTCGGATCTGAATGGTGGAGGCCTTCTGAATGGGGGAGGCCTTAGAAATGTAAGTTCCTGTAAACACTTCTCTAGACATCCTGATTAGCATCACAGAAGACGTCTCCACCACGACTGACCCCAAGAAGGCTACCTAGAAACCTTCTCATCAGCTCCATCAATGATCCTACACATCTGACAGACTTCACTCAGTACATTACTTTACAGCCCAGACATTTAATATCACCAGATCTTAGATAAATAGATAATGAGACACACACTACTCAAAAAAAGGGATATTTGGCTTGGGGGTGAAAGTTATGGAAAACGTAAAGTTCTGGCTCCAGTGATATTATGTCATGAAGGTCGGGGATTAAGTAGAAGCAGCAGTGGAGATTTCCTCATCTCAAACTATTTATTGAAACAAAAGCCGACCCCAGTGCTGGGTACACCGCCACAAAATGTCAGCGTCTCACGAACTTGTCATGTGGCCTCAAGCATCAATTATCACAAGTCGCCTTATTGAATGCTGAGGCATGGCATCCCACTCTTCTTTTGGTGTGGCCCTCAGGTTATTGAGGTTCTGAGGTACAGAGTTACGTGCCTCTACATGGCAACTCAGCTGATCCCATAGGTTTTCAATGGGATTCAGGTCTGGAGAAAGTGCAGACCACTCCATGTGAGGTTCCCCAGTCTAAAGCAGCCGTTCCCTAATGATGCAACCTCGATGAGGTCCTCCATGAAGATGACATTAGGGCTGTGTTGTTTATGCAAAGGCACAACGACTGGATTAATGATGTTCTTCCAGTAGTATGGGCTGTCACTGGACCAGTCACACAGTGTAGGGCACTTCTGTATTGACCAGACACACCTGCCCACACTGTGACACCACCACCACCAAAGGCTCGTCTGGTGCCCACAGTGGCTGATGCACAGTGCTCTCCTTGACGTAGCTCGGCAGACAGTATCACACAGGATAGGATTAGATACACAGCTCAGCAGTGTTGAAATGAAGTGTTATGTGAATCGACTTCAGATGTTTCATCCGAAGAGGATTCGCTCATCCCTAATTACACACTTTTCGGGGGTAGTGAGACTTGGGGGCCTGTGATTCCACAAAGCATTTTACGTCATTGCTACCTTGCTGACAGTCTTATTCCTGATCTGTTTGTGGATCTTTTATTATTCTTTGTCTTTATTTGATGTAATAAAGCTATAGATTTTTATATAAATTTCTTGTGTGGGCATGACTCCTGTAAACCCTTCTCGAGACATCCTTTTTTTTTTTTTTTTTTTTTATATTTTTATTGAAAATTTTCACAATATAACAGGGGATGTCAACATTTCAAGGTGTTGGCTCGCAGGCCACATCAGAGTGCTGATAAGCATGAAGTGGATACAAATTTAGGATCCAACATAATCCGACACAAAGCACAAAGCACAGTACACGAGCTAAGATACAAATCAGTTTCTAGCTACTCTAAGAAGGTTTCCAATATGCTAGATGTTTGTGAGACTTGAAAATTAAGACCCAGACAGAGTGTGGAGGCCACGTAGATGGGCATTTTTAGACTATTGTTTGAAGGGTAGAGTTCTTCTCGAGACATCCTGATTAGCATTACAGAAGACGTCTCCACCACATTGCCTGCTAGGACAACTTCATTCTCCGTTACTTGCATATTGTGATGAGATGACACGGACTGGAGACGTCCTGACCAGTTGCGATCCAATCTAGTATTCGGATCTGAATGGGGGAGTCCTTCTGAATGGGGGAGGCCTTAGAAATGTAAGTTCCTGTAAACACTTCTCTAGACATCCTGATTAGCATCACAGAAGACGTCTCCACCACGACTGACCCCAAGAAGGCTACCTAGAAACCTTCTCATCAGCTCCATCAATGATCCTACACATCTGATAGACTTCAGTACATTACATTACAGCCCAGACATTCTATATCACCAGATCTTAGATAAATAAATAGATAATGAGACATACACTACTCAAAAAAAGGGATATTTGGCTTGGGGGTGAATGTTATGGAAAACGTAAAGTTCTGGCACCAGTGATATTATATCATGAAGGTCGGGGATTAAGTAGAAGCAGCAGTGGAGATTTCCTCATCTCAAACTATTTATTGAAACAAAAGCCGACCCCAGTGCTGGGTACACCGCCACAAAATGTCAGCGTCTCAGGAACTTGTCATGTGGCCTCAAGCATCAATTATCACAAGTCGCCTTATTGAATGCTGAGGCATGGCATCCCACTCTTCTTGTGGTGTGGCCCTCAGGTTATTGAAGTTCTGAGGTACAGAGTTACGTGCCTCTACATGGCAACTCAGCTGATCCCATAGGTTTTCAATGGGATTAAGGTCTGGAGAAAGTGCAGACCACTCCATGTTAGGTTCCCCAGTCTAAAGCAGCCGTTCCCTAATGATGCAACCTCGATGAGGTCCTCCATGAAGATGACATTAGGCCTGTGTTGTTTATGCAAAGGCACAACGACTGGATTAATGATGTTCTTCCAGTAGTATGGGCTGTCACTGGACCAGTCACACAGTGTAGGGCACTTCTGTATTGACCAGACACACCTGCCCACACTGTGACACCACCACTACCAAAGGCTCGTCTGGTGACCACAGTGGCTGATGCACAGTGCTCTCTTTTACTTCTCCAACATGGTTGGCGGACATCATCTCTGCTCAGCGTGAATCAACCTTTAATCTTTCATAACCAATTCAGCTCAAAATAATGTTTTTGTGTCTGTGTTGGCAGAAATTAGATTAGAATGTGAGATGCGAAGAAAAGCCGCGCCAAGGTGTCCAGACCGGCTGCAGATACTTAGAGGGCATTTATACCAACAGATTATCTGAGCAATATCTTTCCAATCAGACCAATAGTTTGTGCGTAGAACAAAAGATCTCTGTGTGTAAATGGCCATCTGACCAATGAAAATCTGTCAGATAATTGGTTAATGTCATTGCCCCCTTAGGGGTTAAATATTTAAATACACATCACATGTTATTTCAGTATCGTCACTGATTGGTCAGTGGAGTCTATTGTTTTATCCTGCTCTCTGATTGGTCAGTGGAGTCTATTGTTTCATCCTGCTGTCTGATTGGTCAGTGTGACTGTATATACAGTATGTAGCCTCCAGAGACCGGGCATCAGATCACTTGTGTTCGGCTCCTGGAGCTTTCTGCTACAGCTCCACAGCTTCTCTCCTGAAGACTGCGAGGACTTCTCTACTTCTGTCAGACTCCGCTGCTGTACTCTGAGGGGATCGGATACTCACCTTTCCAGTTCATTTCTTGGAAGCATTTTACTTTCCTACTGATCATCAAAGATGGGCTCTGCCAAGAAGGGAAATCGCACTCCCCTAGTCTGCAAGACCTGTGGGGAATTTCACGACAATCTGTCGGTGCACCTCCGCAGAGCGTGCAAGAAAAACGCAAAGGCATCCGAAATCGCCCAAGATGTGATTAAAGCAAAGGAAAACGTTCAGAAAATAGGCAATTGTCTGAGCGTCGTCTCCTACGAAGAACTGGACTTCAGTAAGAGCGGCTTCTCTGATCCTCAGGAATTTATGGCAGATTTTCTGGCGCGTCGCGGTTGTTTTATCCACAGATAAACCATCTGGAAGGTAAGTTTATTCAGTTCTTATTCATTCTATGTAGGTAGAGTATATATACAGTGGATATAAAAAGTCTACAAACCCCTGTTAAATTGTCAGGTTTCTGTGATGTAAAAAAAATCATTTTCCACCTTTAATGTGACCTATAAACTGTACAACTCAACTGAAAAACAAACTGAAATCTTTTAGGTAGAGGGAAGAAAACAAAATATATATATATAAGTGTGCACATCCTTAAACTGATACTTTGTTGAAGCCCATTTTGATTTTATTCCAGCACTCAGTCTTTTTGGGTATGAGTCTATCAGCATGGCACATTTTGACTTGGCAAGATTTCCCACTCTTTTTTTCAAAAACCCTCCAAATCTGTCTGATTGCGAGGGCATCTACTGGGCACAGCCCTCTTCAGATCACCCCACAGATTGTCAATCGGATTCAGGTCTGGGCTCTGGCTGGGCCATTCCAAAACTGTAATCTTCTTCTGGTGAAGCCATTCCTTTGTTGATTTGGATAGATGCTTTGGGTCGTTGTCATGCTGAAAGATGAAGTTCCTCTTCCTGTTCAGCTTTCTAGCAGAAGCCTGAAGGTTTTGGGCCAATATTGACTGGTATTTGGAACTGTTCAGAATTCCCTCTAGCTTAACTAAGGCCCCAGTTCCAGCTGAAGAAGAACAGCCCCTTGGCATGATGCTGCCACCACCATGCTTCACTGTGGGGATGGGGTTCTTTTGGTGAAGGGCAGTATTGTTTTTGGGCCAAACATATCTTTTGGAATTATGGCTAAAAAGTTCAACCTTGGTTTCATCAGACCATAACACCTTTTCCCACATGCTTTTGAGAGACTTCAGATGTGTTTTTGCAGAATGTCGCCTGGCTTGGATGTTTTTCTTGGAAAGAAAAGGCTTTCGTCTTGCCCCTCTACCCCATAGCCCAGACATATGAAGAATACGGGAGTTTGTTGTCACATGGACCACACGGCCAGGACTTGCCAGATATTCCTGCAGCTCCTTTAATGTTGCTGTAGGCCTCTTGGTCGCCTCCCAGACCAGTTTTCTTCTGGTCTTTTCATCAATTTTGGAGGGACGCCCAGTTCTAGGTAATGTCACTGCTGTGCCATATTTCCTCCACTTGATGGTGACGGTCTCCACTGTGTTCCATGGTAGATCTAATACCTTGGAAATTCTTTTGTCCCCTTCTCCTGACTGATACCTTCTAACAATGAGATCCCTCTGATGCTTTGGAAGCTCTCTGTGGACCATGGCTTCTGCTGTGGGATGTGACTAAGAACATTTCAGGAAAGACCAACTAGAGCAGCTGCACTTTATTTGGGGTTAATCAGAGGCCCTTTACATGATGGCCGGTGTATGCTGACTCCGATCTAACAGGATTCTGAATGTGATTGCTTCATTCTAAACACAGCTACATGCCCAGTTATAAGAGGGTGTGCACACTTATGCAACAACATCATTTTAGTTTATTTTCTTTTTCTTCCCTCCACCTAAAATATTTCAGTTTGTTTTCCAATTGAGTTGTACAGTTTATAGGTCACATTAAAGGTGGAAAAAGTTCTGAAATGATTTATCTTTGTCTCATTTTTTTACATCACAGAAACCTGACATTTTAACAGGGGCGTGTAGACTTTTTATATCCACTGTGTATATGGTAATCCAGGAGGAGAAGACCTGGATGATGTGTAGGTGTTACTGGGGGGAGGGGGAGAAACAAAGACTAAAGAGGAGACTTTCTCTGTTCCTCCAGGCTGGACAAGCTGAGTAGCTGAGGTCTTCTGCTCTACCCCAACCACACAGACTGGTGAGAAGAACCTCGTTATTGGGAACACTCTGAAGTAAGGACTTTGGTGTCACCATTTACTTCTCCTGTCATACTGCTGAAGAAAGCGGCTGTAAGATGGACGCATTCTCTTCTTCATTTAATAAACCAAACCTCTGACCTGAAGAGTTCTCCTGTGTCTGTGTTCCTGGCTGCTCCTGCCGTACGGCACCTGAACTAAACCTTCGCAATTAGTGGAAGATGCGGGCAAAGGTTTGTAATATGCAGTATATAATGCACCCTGTATAATATAGGATGCCCCACTTACTGTACATAATACTCCCCTGTAGTATATATAATGCCCCCCCCGCATTCTGTCGGAACACATATAGTACATACTCCCCTATAGTATATATAACGCCCCCCCCCCATTCTGCCGGAACACATATAGTACATACTCCCCTGTAGTATATATAACGCCCCCCCCCCCCCCATTCTGCCGGAACACATATAGTACATACTCCCCTGTGCGCCGTTCTTCTCCTTCCTCTGAGCTGTGGTCTGAGTGACACACAAGCTGCTGGGCAGGAGGTCACCGAGTATCACACAGGATAGGATTAGATACACAGCTCAGCAGGCAGTATCACACAGGATAGGATTAGATACACAGCTCAGCAGACTGTATCACACAGGATTGGATTAGATACACAGCTCAGCAGACAGTATCACACAGGATAGGATTAGATACACAGCTCAGCAGGCAGTATCACACAGGATAGGATTAGATACACAGCTCAGCAGACAGTATCACACATGATAGAATTAGATACACAGCTCAGCAGGCAGTATCACACATGATAGAATTAGATACACAGCTCAGCAGGCAGTATCACACATGATAGAATTAGATACACAGCTCAGCAGGCAGTATCACACATGATAGAATTAGATACACAGCTCAGCAGACAGTATCACACAGGATAGGATGAGATACACAGCTCAGCAGGCAGTATCACACATGATAGAATTAGATACACAGCTCAGCAGACAGTATCACACAGGATAGGATTAGATACACAGCTCAGCAGACAGTATCACACAGGATAGGATTAGATACACAGCTCAGCAGACAGTATCACATGTGATAGAATTAAATACATAGCTCAGCAGACCGTATCACACATGATAGAATTAGATACACAGCTCAGCAGGCAGTATCACACATGATAGAATTAGATACACAGCTCAGCAGGCAGTATCACACATGATAGAATTAGATACACAGCTCAGCAGACAGTATCACACAGGATAGGATTAGATACACAGCTCAGCAGACAGTATCACATGTGATAGAATTAGATACATAGCTCAGCAGACAGTATCACACAGGATAGGATTAAATACACAGCTCAGCAGGCAGTATCACACATGATAGAATTACATACACAGCTCAGCAGACAGTATCACACTGGATAGGATTAGATACACAGCTCAGCAGACTGTATCACACAGGATTGGATTAGATACACAGCTCAGCAGACAGTATCACACAGGATAGGATTAGATACACAGCTCAGCAGGCAGTATCACACAGGATAGGATTAGATACACAGCTCAGCAGACAGTATCACACATGATAGAATTAGATACACAGCTCAGCAGGCAGTATCACACATGATAGAATTAGATACACAGCTCAGCAGGCAGTATCACACATGATAGAATTAGATACACAGCTCAGCAGGCAGTATCACACATGATAGAATTAGATACACAGCTCAGCAGACAGTATCACACAGGATAGGATGAGATACACAGCTCAGCAGGCAGTATCACACATGATAGAATTAGATACACAGCTCAGCAGACAGTATCACACAGGATAGGATTAGATACACAGCTCAGCAGACAGTATCACACAGGATAGGATTAGATACACAGCTCAGCAGACAGTATCACATGTGATAGAATTAGGTACATAGCTCAGCAGACCGAATCACACATGATAGAATTAGATACACAGCTCAGCAGGCAGTATCACACATGATAGAATTAGATACACAGCTCAGCAGGCAGTATCACACATGATAGAATTAGATACACAGCTCAGCAGACAGTATCACACAGGAAAGGATTAGATACACAGCTCAGCAGACAGTATCACATGTGATAGAATAGATACATAGCTCAGCAGACAGTATCACACAGGATAGGATTAGATACACAGCTCAGCAGGCAGTATCACACAGGATAGGATTAGATACACATCTCAGCATGCAGTATCACACAGGATACGATTAGATACACAGCTCAGCAGACAGTATCACACAGGATAGGATTAGATACACAGCTCAGCAGACAGTATCACACAGGATAGGATTAGATACACAGCTCAGCATACTGTATCACACAGGATACGATTAGATACACAGCTCCGCAGACAGTATCACACAGGATAGGATTAGATACACAGCTCAGCAGACTGTATCACACAGAATAGGATTAGATACACAGCTCAGCAGACAGTATCACACATGATAGAATTAGATACACAGCTCAGCAGGCAGTATCATACATGATAGAATTAGATACACAGCTCAGCAGACAGTATCACACAGGATAGGATTAGATACACAGCTCAGCAGACAGTATCACACAGGATAGGATTAGATACACAGCTCAGCAGTGTTGAAATGAATTGTTATGTGAATCGACTTCAGATGTTTCATCCGAAGTGGATTCGCTCATCCCTAATTACACACTTTTCGGGGGTAGTGAGACTTGAGGGCCTGTGATTCCACGAAGCATTTTAGGTCATTGCTACCTTGCTGACAGTCTTATTCCTGATCTGTTTGTGGATATTTTATTATTCTTTGTCTTTATTTGATGTAATAAAGCTATAGATTTTTATATAAATTTTTTGTGTGGGCATGACTCCTGTAAACCCTTCTCGAGACATCCTGATTAGCATCACAGAAGACGTCTCCACCACATTGCCTGCTAGGACAACTTCATTCTCCATCACTTGCATATTGTGATGAGATGACACGGACTGGAGACGTCCTGACCAGTTGCGATCCAATCTAGTATTCGGATCTGAATGGTGGAGTCCTTCTGAATGGGGGAGGCCTTAGAAATGTAAGTTCCTGTAAACACTTCTCTAGACATCCTGATTAGCATCACAGAAGACGTCTCCACCACGACTGACCCCAAGAAGGCTACCTAGAAACCTTCTCATCAGCTCCATCAATGATCCTACACATCTGACAGACTTCACTCAGTACATTACATTACAGCCCAGACATTTAATATCACCAGATCTTAGATAAATAGATAATGAGACACACACTACTCAAAAAAAGGGATATTTGGCTTGGGGGTGAAAGTTATGGAAAACGTAAAGTTCTGGCTCCAGTGATATTATATCATGAAGGTCGGGGATTAAGTAGAAGCAGCAGTGGAGATTTCCTCATCTAAAACTATTTATTGAAACAAAAGACGACCCCAGTGCTGGGTACACCGCCACAAAATGTCAGCGTCTCAGGAACTTGTCATGTGGCCTCAAGCATCAATTATCACAAGTCGCCTTATTGAATGCTGAGGCATGGCATCCCACTCTTCTTGTGGTGTGGCCCTCAGTTATTGAGGTTCTGAGGTACAGAGTTACGTGCCTCTACATGGCAACTCAGCTGATCCCATAGGTTTTCAATGGGATTAAGGTCTGGAGAAAGTGCAGACCACTCCATGTGAGGTTCCCCAGTCTAAAGCAGCCGTTCCCTAATGATGCAACCTCGATGAGGTCCTCCATGAAGATGACATTAGGCCTGTGTTGTTTATGCAAAGGCACAACGACTGGATTAATGATGTTCTTCCAGTAGTATGGGCTGTCACTGGACCAGTCACACAGTGTAGGGCACTTCTGTATTGACCAGACACACCTGCCCACACTGTGACACCACCACCACCAAAGGCTCGTCTGGTGACCACAGTGGCTGATGCACAGTGCTCTCCTTTACTTCTCCAACATGGTTGGCGGACATCATCTCTGCTCAGCGTGAATCAACCTTTAATCTTTCATAACCAATTCAGCTCAAAATAATGTTTTTGTGTCTGTGTTGGCAGAAATTAGATTAGAATGTGAGATGCGAAGAAAAGCCGCGCCAAGGTGTCCAGACCGGCTGCAGATACTTAGAGGGCATTTATACCAACAGATTATCTGAGCAATATCTTTCCAATCAGATCAATAGTTTGTGCGTAGAACAAAAGATCTCTGTGTGTAAATGGCCATCTGACCAATGAAAATCTGTCAGATAATTTGTTAATGTCATTGCCCCCTTAGGGGTTAAATATTTAAATACACATCACATGTTATTTCAGTATCGTCACTGATTGGTCAGTGGAGTCTATTGTTTTATCCTGCTCTCTGATTGGTCAGTGGAGTCTATTGTTTCATCCTGCTCTCTGATTGGTCAGTGTGACTGTATATATGTAGCCTCCAGAGACCGGGCATCAGATCACTTGTGTTCGGCTCCTGGAGCTTTCTGCTACAGCTCCACAGCTTCTCTCCTGAAGACTGCGAGGACTTCTCTACTTCTGTCAGACTCCGCTGCTGTACTCTGAGGGGATCGGATACTCACCTTTCCAGTTCATTTCTTGGACGCATTTTACTTTCCTACTGATCATCAAAGATGGGCTCTGCCAAGAAGGGAAATCGCACTCCCCTAGTCTGCAAGACCTGTGGGGAATTTCACGACAATCTGTCGGTGCACCTCCAGCAGAGCGTGCAAGAAAAACGCAAAGGCATCCGAAATCGCCCAAGATGTGATTAAAGCAAAGGAAAACGTTCAGAAAATAGGCAATTGTCTGAGCGTCGTCTCCTACGAAGAACTGGACTTCAGTAAGAGCGGCTTCTCTGATCCTCAGGAATTTATGGCAGATTTTCTGGCGCGTCGCGGTTGTTTTATCCACAGATAAACCATCTGGAAGGTAAGTTTATTCAGTTCTTATTCATTCTATGTAGGTAGAGTATATATACAGTGGATATAAAAAGTCTACACACCCCTGTTAAATTGTCAGGTTTCTGTGATGTAAAAAAAATCATTTTCCACCTTTAATGTGACCTATAAACTGTACAACTCAACTGAAAAACAAACTGAAATCTTTTAGGTAGAGGGAAGAAAACAAAATATATATATATAAGTGTGCACATCCTTAAACTAATACTTTGTTGAAGCCCCTTTTGATTTTATTCCAGCACACAGTCTTTTTGGGTATGAGTCTATCAGCATGGCACATTTTGACTTGGCAAGATTTCCCACTCTTCTTTGCAAAAACCCTCCAAATCTGTCTGATTGCGAGGGCATCTCCTGGGCACAGCCCTCTTCAGATCACCCCACAGATTGTCAATCGGATTCAGGTCTGGGCTCTGGCTGGGCCATTCCAAAACTGTAATCTTCTTCTGGTGAAGCCATTCCTTTGTTGATTTGGATGGATGCTTTGGGTCGTTGTCATGCTGAAAGATGAAGTTCCTCTTCATGTTCAGCTTTCTAGCAGAAGCCTGAAGGTTTTGGGCCAATATTGACTGGTATTTGGAACTGTTCAGAATTCCCTCTAGCTTAACTAAGGCCCCAGTTCCAGCTGAAGAAGAACAGCCCCTTGGCATGATGATGCCACCACCATGCTTCACTGTGGGGATGGGGTTCTTTTGGTGAAGGGCAGTATTGTTTTTGGGCCAAACATATCTTTTGGAATTATGGCTAAAAAGTTCAACCTTGGTTTCATCAGACCATAACACCTTTTCCCACATGCTTTTGAGAGACTTCAGATGTGTTTTTGCAGAATGTCGCCTGGCTTGGATGTTTTTCTTGGAAAGAAAAGGCTTTCGTCTTGCCCCTCTACCCCATAGCCCAGACATATGAAGAATACGGGAGTTTGTTGTCACATGGACCACACAGCCAGGACTTGCCAGATATTCCTGCAGCTCCTTTATGGTTGCTGTAGGCCTCTTGGTCGCCTCCCAGACCAGTTTTCTTCTGGTCTTTTCATCAATTTTGGAGGGACGCCCAGTTCTAGGTAATGTCACTGCTGTGCCATATTTCCTCCACTTGATGGTGACGGTCTCCACTGTGTTCCATGGTAGATCTAATGCCTTGGAAATTCTTTTGTCCCCTTCTCCTGACTGATACCTTCTAACAATGAGATCCCTCTGATGCTTTGGAAGCTCTCTGTGGACCATGGCTTCTGCTGTGGGATGTGACTAAGAACATTTCAGGAAAGACCAACTAGAGCAGCTGCACTTTATTTGGGGTTAATCAGAGGCCCTTTACATGATGGCCGGTGTATGCTGACTCCGATCTAACAGGATTCTGAATGTGATTGCTTCATTCTAAACACAGCTACATGCCCAGTTATAAGAGGGTGTGCACACTTATGCAACAACATCATTTTAGTTTTTTTTCTTTTTCTTCCCTCCACCTAAAATATTTCAGTTTGTTTTCCAATTGAGTTGTACAGTTTATAGGTCACATTAAAGGTGGAAAAAGTTCTGAAATGATTTATCTTTGTCTCATTTTTTTACATCACAGAAACCTGACATTTTAACAGGGGCATGTAGACTTTTTATATCCACTGTGTATATGGTAATCCAGGAGGAGAAGACCTGGATGATGTGTAGGTGTTACTGGGGGGAGGGGGAGAAACAAAGACTAAAGAGGAGACTTTCTCTGTTCCTCCAGGCTGGACAAGCTGAGTAGCTGAGGTCTTCTGCTCTACCCCAACCACACAGACTGGTGAGAAGAACCTCGTTATTGGGAACACTCTGAAGTAAGGACTTTGGTGTCACCATTTACTTCTCCTATCATACTGCTGAAGAAAGCGGCTGTAAGATGGACGCATTCTTTTCTTCATTTAATAAACCAAACCTCTGACCTGAAGAGTTCTCCTGTGTCTGTGTTCCTGGCTGCTCCTGCCGTACGGCACCTGAGCTAAACCTTCGCAATTAGTGGAAGATGCGGGCAAAGGTTTGTAATATGCAGTATATAATGCCCCCTGTAGAATATAGGATGCCCCACTTACTGTACATAATACTCCCCTGTAGTATATATAATGCCCCCCCCGCATTCTGTCGGAACACATATAGTACATACTCCCCTATAGTATATATAACGCCCCCCCCCATTCTGCCGGAACACATATAGTACATACTCCCCTGTAGTATATATAACGCCCCCCCCCCCCCCCCCATTCTGCCGGAACACATATAGTACATACTCCCCTGTGCGCCGTTCTTCTCCTTCCTCTGAGCTGTGGTCTGAGTGACACACAAGCTGCTGGGCAGGAGGTCACCGAGTATCACACAGGATAGGATTAGATACACAGCTCAGCAGGCAGTATCACACAGGATAGGATTAGATACACAGCTCAGCAGACTGTATCACACAGGATTGGATTAGATACACAGCTCAGCAGACAGTATCACACAGGATAGGATTAGATACACAGCTCAGCAGGCAGTATCACACAGGCTAGGATTAGATACACAGCTCAGCAGACAGTATCACACATGATAGAATTAGATACACAGCTCAGCAGGCAGTATCACACATGATAGAATTAGATACACAGCTCAGCAGGCAGTATCACACATGATAGAATTAGATACACAGCTCAGCAGGCAGTATCACACATGATAGAATTAGATGCACAGCTCAGCAGACAGTATCACACAGGATAGGATGAGATACACAGCTCAGCAGGCAGTATCACTCATGATAGAATTAGATACACAGCTCAGCAGACAGTATCACACAGGATAGGATTAGATACACAGCTCAGCAGACAGTATCACACAGGATAGGATTAGATACACAGCTCAGCAGACAGTATCACATGTGATAGAATTAGATACATAGCTCAGCAGACCGTATCACACATGATAGAATTAGATACACAGCTCAGCATGCAGTATCACACATGATAGAATTAGATACACAGCTCAGCAGGCAGTATCACACATGATAGAATTAGATACACAGCTCAGCAGACAGTATCACACAGGATAGGATTAGATATACAGCTCAGCAGACAGTATCACATGTGATAGAATTAGATACATAGCTCAGCAGACAGTATCACACAGGATAGGATTAGATACACAGCTCAGCAGGCAGTATCACACAGGATAGGATTAGATACACATCTCAGCATGCAGTATCACACAGGATACGATTAGATACACAGCTCAGCAGACAGTATCACACAGGATAGGATTAGATACACAGCTCAGCAGACAGTATCACACAGGATACGATTAGATACACAGCTCAGCATACTGTATCACACAGGATACGATTAGATACACAGCTCCGCAGACAGTATCACACAGGATACGATTAGATACACAGCTCAGCAGACTGTATCACACAGAATAGGATTAGATACACAGCTCAGCAGGCAGTATCACACAGGATAGGATTAGATACACAGCTCAGCAGGGAGTATCACACAGGATACGATTAGATACACAGCTCCGCAGACAGTATCACACAGAATACGATTAGATACACAGCTCAGCAGGCAGTATCACACATGATAGAATTAGATACACAGCTCAGCAGACAGTATCACACATGATAGAATTAGATACACAGCTCAGCAGGCAGTATCACACATGATAGAATTAGATACACAGCTCAGCAGACAGTATCACACAGGATAGGATTAGATACACAGCTCAGCAGGCAGTATCACACATGATAGAATTAGATACACAGCTCAGCAGACAGTATCACACAGGATAGGATTAGATACACAGCTCAGCAGACAGTATCACACAGGATAGGATTAGATACACAGCTCAGCAGACAGTATCACATGTGATAGAATTAGATACATAGCTCAGCAGACCGTATCACACAGGATAGGATTAGATACACAGCTCAGCAGACAGTATCACATGTGATAGAATTAGATACATAGCTCAGCAGACCGTATCACACATGATAGAATTAGATACACAGCTCAGCAGGCAGTATCACACATGATAGAATTAGATACACAGCTCAGCAGGCAGTATCACACATGATAGAATTAGATACACAGCTCAGCAGACAGTATCACACAGGATAGGATTAGATACACAGCTCAGCAGACAGTATCACATGTGATAGAATTAGATACATAGCTCAGCAGACAGTATCACACAGGATAGGATTAGATACACAGCTCAGCAGGCAGTATCACACATGATAGAATTACATATACAGCTCAGCAGACAGTATCACACAGGATAGGATTAGATACACAGCTCAGCAGGCAGTATCACACAGGATAGGATTAGATACACATCTCAGCATGCAGTATCACACAGGATACGATTAGATACACAGCTCAGCAGACAGTATCACACAGGATAGGATTAGATACACAGCTCAGCAGACAGTATCACACAGGATGGGATTAGATACACAGCTCAGCATACTGTATCACACAGGATGCGATTAGATACACAGTTCCGCAGACAGTATCACACAGGATACGATTAGATACACAGATCAGCAGACTGTATCACACAGAATAGGATTAGATACACAGCTCAGCAGGCAGTATCACACAGGATAGGATTAGATACACAGCTCAGCAGGGAGTATCACACAGGATACGATTAGATACACAGCTCCGCAGACAGTATCACACAGAATACGATTAGATACACAGCTCAGCAGGCAGTATCACACATGATAGAATTAGATACACAGCTCAACAGACAGTATCACACATGATAGAATTAGATACACAGCTCAGCAGACAGTATCACACAGGATAGGATTAGATACACAGCTCAGCAGGCAGTATCACACATGATAGAATTACATATACAGCTCAGCAGACAGTATCACACGGGATAGGATTAGATACACAGCTCAGCAGGCAGTATCACACAGGATAGGATTAGATACACATCTCAGCATGCAGTATCACACAGGATACGATTAGATACACAGCTCAGCAGACAGTATCACACAGGATAGGATTAGATACACAGCTCAGCAGACAGTATCACACAGGATAGGATTAGATACACAGCTCAGCATACTGTATCACACAGGATACGATTAGATACACAGCTCCGCAGACAGTATCACACAGGATAGGATTAGATACACAGCTCAGCAGACTGTATCACACAGAATAGGATTAGATACACAGCTCAGCAGACAGTATCACACATGATAGAATTAGATACACAGCTCAGCAGGCAGTATCATACATGATAGAATTAGATACACAGCTCAGCAGACAGTATCACACAGGATAGGATTAGATACACAGCTCAGCAGACAGTATCACACAGGATAGGATTAGATACACAGCTCAGCAGTGTTGAAATGAATTGTTATGTGAATCGACTTCAGATGTTTCATCCGAAGTGGATTCGCTCATCCCTAATTACACACTTTTCGGGGGTAGTGAGACTTGAGGGCCTGTGATTCCACGAAGCATTTTAGGTCATTGCTACCTTGCTGACAGTCTTATTCCTGATCTGTTTGTGGATATTTTATTATTCTTTGTCTTTATTTGATGTAATAAAGCTATAGATTTTTATATAAATTTTTTGTGTGGGCATGACTCCTGTAAACCCTTCTCGAGACATCCTGATTAGCATCACAGAAGACGTCTCCACCACATTGCCTGCTAGGACAACTTCATTCTCCATCACTTGCATATTGTGATGAGATGACACGGACTGGAGACGTCCTGACCAGTTGCGATCCAATCTAGTATTCGGATCTGAATGGTGGAGTCCTTCTGAATGGGGGAGGCCTTAGAAATGTAAGTTCCTGTAAACACTTCTCTAGACATCCTGATTAGCATCACAGAAGACGTCTCCACCACGACTGACCCCAAGAAGGCTACCTAGAAACCTTCTCATCAGCTCCATCAATGATCCTACACATCTGACAGACTTCACTCAGTACATTACATTACAGCCCAGACATTTAATATCACCAGATCTTAGATAAATAGATAATGAGACACACACTACTCAAAAAAAGGGATATTTGGCTTGGGGGTGAAAGTTATGGAAAACGTAAAGTTCTGGCTCCAGTGATATTATATCATGAAGGTCGGGGATTAAGTAGAAGCAGCAGTGGAGATTTCCTCATCTAAAACTATTTATTGAAACAAAAGACGACCCCAGTGCTGGGTACACCGCCACAAAATGTCAGCGTCTCAGGAACTTGTCATGTGGCCTCAAGCATCAATTATCACAAGTCGCCTTATTGAATGCTGAGGCATGGCATCCCACTCTTCTTGTGGTGTGGCCCTCAGTTATTGAGGTTCTGAGGTACAGAGTTACGTGCCTCTACATGGCAACTCAGCTGATCCCATAGGTTTTCAATGGGATTAAGGTCTGGAGAAAGTGCAGACCACTCCATGTGAGGTTCCCCAGTCTAAAGCAGCCGTTCCCTAATGATGCAACCTCGATGAGGTCCTCCATGAAGATGACATTAGGCCTGTGTTGTTTATGCAAAGGCACAACGACTGGATTAATGATGTTCTTCCAGTAGTATGGGCTGTCACTGGACCAGTCACACAGTGTAGGGCACTTCTGTATTGACCAGACACACCTGCCCACACTGTGACACCACCACCACCAAAGGCTCGTCTGGTGACCACAGTGGCTGATGCACAGTGCTCTCCTTTACTTCTCCAACATGGTTGGCGGACATCATCTCTGCTCAGCGTGAATCAACCTTTAATCTTTCATAACCAATTCAGCTCAAAATAATGTTTTTGTGTCTGTGTTGGCAGAAATTAGATTAGAATGTGAGATGCGAAGAAAAGCCGCGCCAAGGTGTCCAGACCGGCTGCAGATACTTAGAGGGCATTTATACCAACAGATTATCTGAGCAATATCTTTCCAATCAGATCAATAGTTTGTGCGTAGAACAAAAGATCTCTGTGTGTAAATGGCCATCTGACCAATGAAAATCTGTCAGATAATTTGTTAATGTCATTGCCCCCTTAGGGGTTAAATATTTAAATACACATCACATGTTATTTCAGTATCGTCACTGATTGGTCAGTGGAGTCTATTGTTTTATCCTGCTCTCTGATTGGTCAGTGGAGTCTATTGTTTCATCCTGCTCTCTGATTGGTCAGTGTGACTGTATATATGTAGCCTCCAGAGACCGGGCATCAGATCACTTGTGTTCGGCTCCTGGAGCTTTCTGCTACAGCTCCACAGCTTCTCTCCTGAAGACTGCGAGGACTTCTCTACTTCTGTCAGACTCCGCTGCTGTACTCTGAGGGGATCGGATACTCACCTTTCCAGTTCATTTCTTGGACGCATTTTACTTTCCTACTGATCATCAAAGATGGGCTCTGCCAAGAAGGGAAATCGCACTCCCCTAGTCTGCAAGACCTGTGGGGAATTTCACGACAATCTGTCGGTGCACCTCCGCAGAGCGTGCAAGAAAAACGCAAAGGCATCCGAAATCGCCCAAGATGTGATTAAAGCAAAGGAAAACGTTCAGAAAATAGGCAATTGTCTGAGCGTCGTCTCCTACGAAGAACTGGACTTCAGTAAGAGCGGCTTCTCTGATCCTCAGGAATTTATGGCAGATTTTCTGGCGCGTCGCGGTTGTTTTATCCACAGATAAACCATCTGGAAGGTAAGTTTATTCAGTTCTTATTCATTCTATGTAGGTAGAGTATATATACAGTGGATATAAAAAGTCTACACACCCCTGTTAAATTGTCAGGTTTCTGTGATGTAAAAAAAATCATTTTCCACCTTTAATGTGACCTATAAACTGTACAACTCAACTGAAAAACAAACTGAAATCTTTTAGGTAGAGGGAAGAAAACAAAAAATATATATATAAGTGTGCACATCCTTAAACTAATACTTTGTTGAAGCCCCTTTTGATTTTATTCCAGCACTCAGTCTTTTTGGGTATGAGTCTATCAGCATGGCACATTTTGACTTGGCAAGATTTCCCACTCTTCTTTGCAAAAACCCTCCAAATCTGTCTGATTGCGAGGGCATCTCCTGGGCACAGCCCTCTTCAGATCACCCCACAGATTGTCAATCGGATTCAGGTCTGGGCTCTGGCTGGGCCATTCCAAAACTGTAATCTTCTTCTGGTGAAGCCATTCCTTTGTTGATTTGGATAGATGCTTTGGGTCGTTGTCATGCTGAAAGATGAAGTTCCTCTTCCTGTTCAGCTTTCTAGCAGAAGCCTGAAGGTTTTGGGCCAATATTGACTGGTATTTGGAACTGTTCAGAATTCCCTCTAGCTTAACTAAGGCCCCAGTTCCAGCTGAAGAAGAACAGCCCCTTGGCATGATGATGCCACCACCATGCTTCACTGTGGGGATGGGGTTCTTTTGGTGAAGGGCAGTATTGTTTTTGGGCCAAACATATCTTTTGGAATTATGGCTAAAAAGTTCAACCTTGGTTTCATCAGACCATAACACCTTTTCCCACATGCTTTTGAGAGACTTCAGATGTGTTTTTGCAGAATGTCGCCTGGCTTGGATGTTTTTCTTGGAAAGAAAAGGCTTTCGTCTTGCCCCTCTACCCCATAGCCCAGACATATGAAGAATACGGGAGTTTGTTGTCACATGGACCACACAGCCAGGACTTGCCAGATATTCCTGCAGCTCCTTTATGGTTGCTGTAGGCCTCTTGGTCGCCTCCCAGACCAGTTTTCTTCTGGTCTTTTCATCAATTTTGGAGGGACGCCCAGTTCTAGGTAATGTCACTGCTGTGCCATATTTCCTCCACTTGATGGTGACGGTCTCCACTGTGTTCCATGGTAGATCTAATGCCTTGGAAATTCTTTTGTCCCCTTCTCCTGACTGATACCTTCTAACAATGAGATCCCTCTGATGCTTTGGAAGCTCTCTGTGGACCATGGCTTCTGCTGTGGGATGTGACTAAGAACATTTCAGGAAAGACCAACTAGAGCAGCTGCACTTTATTTGGGGTTAATCAGAGGCCCTTTACATGATGGCCGGTGTATGCTGACTCCGATCTAACAGGATTCTGAATGTGATTGCTTCATTCTAAACACAGCTACATGCCCAGTTATAAGAGGGTGTGCACACTTATGCAACAACATCATTTTAGTTTTTTTTCTTTTTCTTCCCTCCACCTAAAATATTTCAGTTTGTTTTCCAATTGAGTTGTACAGTTTATAGGTCACATTAAAGGTGGAAAAAGTTCTGAAATGATTTATCTTTGTCTCATTTTTTTACATCACAGAAACCTGACATTTTAACAGGGGCATGTAGACTTTTTATATCCACTGTGTATATGGTAATCCAGGAGGAGAAGACCTGGATGATGTGTAGGTGTTACTGGGGGGAGGGGGAGAAACAAAGACTAAAGAGGAGACTTTCTCTGTTCCTCCAGGCTGGACAAGCTGAGTAGCTGAGGTCTTCTGCTCTACCCCAACCACACAGACTGGTGAGAAGAACCTCGTTATTGGGAACACTCTGAAGTAAGGACTTTGGTGTCACCATTTACTTCTCCTATCATACTGCTGAAGAAAGCGGCTGTAAGATGGACGCATTCTTTTCTTCATTTAATAAACCAAACCTCTGACCTGAAGAGTTCTCCTGTGTCTGTGTTCCTGGCTGCTCCTGCCGTACGGCACCTGAGCTAAACCTTCGCAATTAGTGGAAGATGCGGGCAAAGGTTTGTAATATGCAGTATATAATGCCCCCTGTAGAATATAGGATGCCCCACTTACTGTACATAATACTCCCCTGTAGTATATATAATGCCCCCCCCCCGCATTCTGTCGGAACACATATAGTACATACTCCCCTATAGTATATATAACGCCCCCCCCCATTCTGCCGGAACACATATAGTACATACTCCCCTGTAGTATATATAACGCCCCCCCCCCCCCCCATTCTGCCGGAACACATATAGTACATACTCCCCTGTGCGCCGTTCTTCTCCTTCCTCTGAGCTGTGGTCTGAGTGACACACAAGCTGCTGGGCAGGAGGTCACCGAGTATCACACAGGATAGGATTAGATACACAGCTCAGCAGGCAGTATCACACAGGATAGGATTAGATACACAGCTCAGCAGACTGTATCACACAGGATTGGATTAGATACACAGCTCAGCAGACAGTATCACACAGGATAGGATTAGATACACAGCTCAGCAGGCAGTATCACACAGGCTAGGATTAGATACACAGCTCAGCAGACAGTATCACACATGATAGAATTAGATACACAGCTCAGCAGGCAGTATCACACATGATAGAATTAGATACACAGCTCAGCAGGCAGTATCACACATGATAGAATTAGATACACAGCTCAGCAGGCAGTATCACACATGATAGAATTAGATGCACAGCTCAGCAGACAGTATCACACAGGATAGGATGAGATACACAGCTCAGCAGGCAGTATCACTCATGATAGAATTAGATACACAGCTCAGCAGACAGTATCACACAGGATAGGATTAGATACACAGCTCAGCAGACAGTATCACACAGGATAGGATTAGATACACAGCTCAGCAGACAGTATCACATGTGATAGAATTAGATACATAGCTCAGCAGACCGTATCACACATGATAGAATTAGATACACAGCTCAGCATGCAGTATCACACATGATAGAATTAGATACACAGCTCAGCAGGCAGTATCACACATGATAGAATTAGATACACAGCTCAGCAGACAGTATCACACAGGATAGGATTAGATATACAGCTCAGCAGACAGTATCACATGTGATAGAATTAGATACATAGCTCAGCAGACAGTATCACACAGGATAGGATTAGATACACAGCTCAGCAGGCAGTATCACACAGGATAGGATTAGATACACAGCTCAGCATGCAGTATCACACAGGATACGATTAGATACACAGCTCAGCAGACAGTATCACACAGGATAGGATTAGATACACAGCTCAGCAGACAGTATCACACAGGATACGATTAGATACACAGCTCAGCATACTGTATCACACAGGATACGATTAGATACACAGCTCCGCAGACAGTATCACACAGGATACGATTAGATACACAGCTCAGCAGACTGTATCACACAGAATAGGATTAGATACACAGCTCAGCAGGCAGTATCACACAGGATAGGATTAGATACACAGCTCAGCAGGGAGTATCACACAGGATACGATTAGATACACAGCTCCGCAGACAGTATCACACAGAATACGATTAGATACACAGCTCAGCAGGCAGTATCACACATGATAGAATTAGATACACAGCTCAGCAGACAGTATCACACATGATAGAATTAGATACACAGCTCAGCAGGCAGTATCACACATGATAGAATTAGATACACAGCTCAGCAGACAGTATCACACAGGATAGGGTGAGATACACAGCTCAGCAGGCAGTATCACACATGATAGAATTAGATACACAGCTCAGCAGACAGTATCACACAGGATAGGATTAGATACACAGCTCAGCAGACAGTATCACACAGGATAGGATTAGATACACAGCTCAGCAGACAGTATCACATGTGATAGAATTAGATACATAGCTCAGCAGACCGTATCACACAGGATAGGATTAGATACACAGCTCAGCAGACAGTATCACATGTGATAGAATTAGATACATAGCTCAGCAGACCGTATCACACATGATAGAATTAGATACACAGCTCAGCAGGCAGTATCACACATGATAGAATTAGATACACAGCTCAGCAGGCAGTATCACACATGATAGAATTAGATACACAGCTCAGCAGACAGTATCACACAGGATAGGATTAGATACACAGCTCAGCAGACAGTATCACATGTGATAGAATTAGATACATAGCTCAGCAGACAGTATCACACAGGATAGGATTAGATACACAGCTCAGCAGGCAGTATCACACATGATAGAATTACATATACAGCTCAGCAGACAGTATCACACAGGATAGGATTAGATACACAGCTCAGCAGGCAGTATCACACAGGATAGGATTAGATACACATCTCAGCATGCAGTATCACACAGGATACGATTAGATACACAGCTCAGCAGACAGTATCACACAGGATAGGATTAGATACACAGCTCAGCAGACAGTATCACACAGGATGGGATTAGATACACAGCTCAGCATACTGTATCACACAGGATGCGATTAGATACACAGTTCCGCAGACAGTATCACACAGGATACGATTAGATACACAGCTCAGCAGACTGTATCACACAGAATAGGATTAGATACACAGCTCAGCAGGCAGTATCACACAGGATAGGATTAGATACACAGCTCAGCAGGGAGTATCACACAGGATACGATTAGATACACAGCTCCGCAGACAGTATCACACAGAATACGATTAGATACACAGCTCAGCAGGCAGTATCACACATGATAGAATTAGATACACAGCTCAACAGACAGTATCACACATGATAGAATTAGATACACAGCTCAGCAGACAGTATCACACAGGATAGGATTAGATACACAGCTCAGCAGGCAGTATCACACATGATAGAATTACATATACAGCTCAGCAGACAGTATCACACGGGATAGGATTAGATACACAGCTCAGCAGGCAGTATCACACAGGATAGGATTAGATACACATCTCAGCATGCAGTATCACACAGGATACGATTAGATACACAGCTCAGCAGACAGTATCACACAGGATAGGATTAGATACACAGCTCAGCAGACAGTATCACACAGGATGGGATTAGATACACAGCTCAGCATACTGTATCACACAGGATGCGATTAGATACACAGTTCCGCAGACAGTATCACACAGGATACGATTAGATACACAGCTCAGCAGACTGTATCACACAGAATAGGATTAGATACACAGCTCAGCAGGCAGTATCACACAGGATAGGATTAGATACACAGCTCAGCAGGGAGTATCACACAGGATACGATTAGATACACAGCTCCGCAGACAGTATCACACAGAATACGATTAGATACACAGCTCAGCAGGCAGTATCACACATGATAGAATTAGATACACAGCTCAGCAGACAGTATCACACATGATAGAATTAGATACACAGCTCAGCAGACAGTATCACACAGGATAGGATTAGATACACAGCTCAGCAGACAGTATCACACAGGATAGGATTAGATACACAGCTCAGCAGGCAGTATCATACATGATAGGATTAGATACACAGCTCAGCAGGGAGTATCACACAGGATACGATTAGATACACATCTCCGCAGACAGTATCACACATGATAGAATTAGATACACAGCTCAGCAGGCAGTATCACACATGATAGAATTAGATACACAGCTCAGCAGACAGTATCACACATGATAGAATTAGATACACAGCTCAGCAGGCAGTATCATACATGATAGAATTAGATACACAGCTCAGCAGACAGTATCACACAGGATAGGATTAGATACACAGCTCAGCAGACAGTATCACACAGGATAGGATTAGATACACAGCTCAGCAGACTGTATCACACAGGATAGGATTAGATACACAGCTCAGCAGGGAGTATCACACAGGATAGGATTAGATACACAGCTCAGCAGTGTTGAAATGAATTGTTATGTGAATCGACTTCAGATGTTTCATCCGAAGTGGATTCGCTCATCCCTAATTACACACTTTTCGGGGGTAGTGAGACTTGGGGGCCTGTGATTCCACGAAGCATTTTAGGTCATTGCTACCTTGCTGACAGTCTTATTCCTGATCTGTTTGTGGATCTTTTATTATTCTTTGTCTTTATTTGATGTAATAAAGCTATAGATTTTTATATAAATTTCTTGTGTGGGCATGACTCCTGTAAACCCTTCTCGAGACATCCTGATTAGCATCACAGAAGACGTCTCCACCACATTGCCTGCTAGGACAACTTCATTCTCCATCACTTGCATATTGTGATGAGATGACACGGACTGGAGACGTCCTGACCAGTTGCGATCCAATCTAGTATTCGGATCTGAATGGTGGAGTCCTTCTGAATGGGGGAGGCCTTAGAAATGTAAGTTCCTGTAAACACTTCTCTAGACATCCTGATTAGCATCACAGAAGACGTCTCCACCACGACTGACCCCAAGAAGGCTACCTAGAAACCTTCTCATCAGCTCCATCAATGATCCTACACATCTGATAGACTTCACTCAGTACATTACATTACAGCCCAGACATTTAATATCACCAGATCTTAGATAAATAGATAATGAGACACACACTACTCAAAAAAAGGGATATTTGGCTTGGGGGTGAAAGTTATGGAAAACGTAAAGTTCTGGCTCCAGTGATATTATATCATGAAGGTCGGGGATTAAGTAGAAGCAGCAGTGGAGATTTCCTCATCTAAAACTATTTATTGAAACAAAAGCCGACCCCAGTGCTGGGTACACCGCCACAAAATGTCAGCGTCTCAGGAACTTGTCATGTGGCCTCAAGCATCAATTATCACAAGTCGCCTTATTGAATGCTGAGGCATGGCATCCCACTCTTCTTGTGGTGTGGCCCTCAGGTTATTGAGGTTCTGAGGTACAGAGTTACATGCCTCTACATGGCAACTCAGCTGATCCCATAGGTTTTCAATGGGATTAAGGTCTGGAGAAAGTGCAGACCACTCCATGTGAGGTTCCCCAGTCTAAAGCAGCCGTTCCCTAATGATGCAACCTTGATGAGGTCCTCCATGAAGATGACATTAGGCCTGTGTTGTTTATGCAAAGGCACAACGACTGGATTAATGATGTTCTTCCAGTAGTATGGGCTGTCACTGGACCAGTTACACAGTGTAGGGCACTTCTGTATTGACCAGACACACCTGCCCACACTGTGACACCACCACCACCAAAGGCTCGTCTGGTGACCACAGTGGCTGATGCACAGTGCTCTCTTTTACTTCTCCAACATGGTTGGCGGACATCATCTCTGCTCAGCGTGAATCAACCTTTAATCTTTCATAACCAATTCAGCTCAAAATAATGTTTTTGTGTCTGTGTTGGCAGAAATTAGATTAGAATGTGAGATGCGAAGAAAAGCCGCGCCAAGGTGTCCAGACCGGCTGCAGATACTTAGAGGGCATTTATACCAACAGATTATCTGAGCAATATCTTTCCAATCAGATCAATAGTTTGTGCGTAGAACAAAAGATCTCTGTGTGTAAATGGCCATCTGACCAATGAAAATCTGTCAGATAATTGGTTAATGTCATTGCCCCCTTAGGGGTTAAATATTTAAATACACATCACATGTTATTTCAGTATCGTCACTGATTGGTCAGTGGAGTCTATTGTTTTATCCTGCTCTCTGATTGGTCAGTGGAGTCTATTGTTTCATCCTGCTCTCTGATTGGTCAGTGTGACTGTATATATGTAGCCTCCAGAGACCGGGCATCAGATCACTTGTGTTCGGCTCCTGGAGCTTTCTGCTACAGCTCCACAGCTTCTCTCCTGAAGACTGCGAGGACTTCTCTACTTCTGTCCGACTCCGCTGCTGTACTCTGAGGGGATCGGATACTCACCTTTCCAGTTCATTTCTTGGAAGCATTTTACTTTCCTACTGATCATCAAAGATGGGTTCTGCCAAGAAGGGAAATCGCACTCCCCTAGTCTGCAAGACCTGTGGGGAATTTCACGACAATCTGTCGGTGCACCTCCGCAGAGCGTGCAAGAAAAACGCAAAGGCATCCGAAATCGCCCAAGATGTGATTAAAGCAAAGGAAAACGTTCAGAAAATAGGCAATTGTCTGAGCGTCGTCTCCTACGAAGAACTGGACTTCAGTAAGAGCGGCTTCTCTGATCCTCAGGAATTTATGGCAGATTTTCTGGCGCGTCGCGGTTGTTTTATCCACAGATAAACCATCTGGAAGGTAAGTTTATTCAGTTCTTATTCATTCTATGTAGGTAGAGTATATATACAGTGGATATAAAAAGTCTACACACCCATGTTAAATTGTCAGGTTTCTGTGATGTAAAAAAAATCATTTTCCACCTTTAATGTGACCTATAAACTGTACAACTCAACTGAAAAACAAACTGAAATCTTTTAGGTAGAGGGAAGAAAACAAAATATATATATATATAAGTGTGCACATCCTTAAACTAATACTTTGTTGAAGCCCCTTTTGATTTTATTCCAGCACTCAGTCTTTTTGGGTATGAGTCTATCAGCATGGCACATTTTGACTTGGCAAGATTTCCCACTCTTCTTTGCAAAAACCCTCCAAATCTGTCTGATTGCGAGGGCATCTCCTGGGCACAGCCCTCTTCAGATCACCCCACAGATTGTCAATCGGATTCAGGTCTGGGCTCTGGCTGGGCCATTCCAAAACTGTAATCTTCTTCTGGTGAAGCCATTCCTTTGTTGATTTGGATAGATGCTTTGGGTCGTTGTCATGCTGAAAGATGAAGTTCCTCTTCCTGTTCAGCTTTCTAGCAGAAGCCTGAAGGTTTTGGGCCAATATTGACTGGTATTTGGAACTGTTCAGAATTCCCTCTAGCTTAACTAAGGCCCCAGTTCCAGCTGAAGAAGAACAGCCCCTTGGCATGATGCTGCCACCACCATGCTTCACTGTGGGGATGGGGTTCTTTTGGTGAAGGGCAGTATTGTTTTTGGGCCAAACATATCTTTTGGAATTATGGCTAAAAAGTTCAACCTTGGTTTCATCAGACCATAACACCTTTTCCCACATGCTTTTGAGAGACTTCAGATGTGTTTTTGCAGAATGTCGCCTGGCTTGGATGTTTTTCTTGGAAAGAAAAGGCTTTCGTCTTGCCCCTCTACCCCATAGCCCAGACATATGAAGAATACGGGAGATTGTTGTCACATGGACCACACAGCCAGGACTTGCCAGATATTCCTGCAGCTCCTTTAATGTTGCTGTAGGCCTCTTGGTCGCCTCCCAGACCAGTTTTCTTCTGGTCTTTTCATCAATTTTGGAGGGACATCCAGTTCTTGGTAATGTCAATGCTGTGCCATATTCCTCCACTTGATGGTGACGGTCTCCACTGTGTTCCATGGTAGATCTAATGCCTTGGAAATTCTTTTGTCCCCTTCTCCTGACTGATACCTTCTAACAATGAGATCCCTCTGATGCTTTGGAAGCTCTCTGTGGACCATGGCTTCTGCTGTGGAATGTGACTAAGAACATTTCAGGAAAGACCAACTAGAGCAGCTGCACTTTATTTGGGGTTAATCAGAGGCCCTTTACATGATGGCCGGTGTATGCTGACTCCGATCTAACAGGATTCTGAATGTGATTGCTTCATTCTAAACACAGCTACATGCCCAGTTATAAGAGGGTGTGCACACTTATGCAACAACATCATTTTAGTTTTTTTTCTTTTTCTTCCCTCCACCTAAAATATTTCAGTTTGTTTTCCAATTGAGTTGTACAGTTTATAGGTCACATTAAAGGTGGAAAAAGTTCTGAAATGATTTATCTTTGTCTCATTTTTTTACATCACAGAAACCTGACATTTTAACAGGGGCGTGTAGAATTTTTATATCCACTGTGTATATGGTAATCTAGGAGGAGAAGACCTGGATGATGTGAAGGTGTTACTGGGGGGAGGGGGAGAAACAAAGACTAAAGAGGAGACTTTCTCTGTTCCTCCAGGCTGGACAAGCTGAGTAGCTGAGGTCTTCTGCTCTACCCCAACCACACAGACTGGTGAGAAGAACCTCGTTATTGGGAACACTCTGAAGTAAGGACTTTGGTGTCACCATTTACTTCTCCTGTCATACTGCTGAAGAAAGCGGCTGTAAGATGGACGCATTCTCTTCTTCATTTAATAAACCAAACCTCTGACCTGAAGAGTTCTCCTGTGTCTGTGTTCCTGGCTGCTCCTGCCGTACGGCACCTGAGCTAAACCTCCGCAATTAGTGGAAGATGCGGACAAAGGTTTGTAATATGCAGTATATAATGCCCCCTGTACTATATAGGATGCCCCACTTACTGTATATAATACTCCCCTGTAGTATATATAATGCCCCCCCCCGCATTCTGTCGGAACACATATAGTACATACTCCCCTATAGTATATATAACGCCCCCCCCCCATTCTGCCGCAACACATATAGTACATACTCCCCTGTAGTATATATAACGCCCCCTCCCCCCATTCTGCCGGAACACATATAGTACATACTCCCCTGTGCACCGTTCTTCTCCTTCCTCTGAGCTGTGGTCTGAGTGACACACAAGCTGCTGGGCAGGAGGTCACCGAGTATCACACAGGATAGGATTAGATACACAGCTCAGCAGGCAGTATCACACAGGATAGGATTAGATACACAGCTCAGCAGGCAGTATCACACAGGATAGGATTAGATACACAGCTCAGCAGACTGTATCACACAGGATTGGATTAGATACACAGCTCAGCAGACAGTATCACACAGGATAGGATTAGATACACAGCTCAGCAGGCAGTATCACACAGGATAGGATTAGATACACAGCTCAGCAGACAGTATCACACATGATAGAATTAGATACACAGCTCAGCAGGCAGTATCACACATGATAGAATTAGATACACAGCTCAGCAGGCAGTATCACACATGATAGAATTAGATACACAGCTCAGCAGACAGTATCACACAGGATAGGATTAGATACACAGCTCAGCAGACTGTATCACACAGGATAGGATTAGATACACAGCTCAGCAGGCAGTATCACACAGGATAGGATTAGATACACAGCTCAGCAGGCAGTATCACACAGGATAGGATTAGATACACATCTCAGCATGCAGTATCACACAGGATAGGATTAGATACACAGCTCAGCAGACAGTATCACACAGGATAGGATTAGATACACAGCTCAGCAGACAGTATCACACAGGATAGGATTAGATACACAGCTCAGCATACTATATCACACAGGATACGATTAGATAAACAGCTCCGCAGACAGTATCACACAGGATAGGATTAGATACACAGCTCAGCAGACTGTATCACACAGAATAGGATTAGATACACAGCTCAGCAGGCAGTATCACACAGGATAGGATTAGATACACAGCTCAGCAGGCAGTATCACACAGCATACGATTAGATACACAGCTCCGCAGACAGTATCACACAGAATACGATTAGATACACAGCTCCGCAGACAGTATCACACATGATAGAATTAGATACACAGCTCAGCAGGCAGTATCACACATGATAGAATTACATACACAGCTCAGTAGACAGTATCACACATGATAGAATTAGATACACAGCTCAGCAGGCAGTATCATACATGATAGAATTAGATACACAGCTGAGCAGACAGTATCACACAGGATAGGATTAGATACACAGCTCAGCAGACAGCTAGGATTAGATACACAGCTCAGCAGTTTTGAAATGAATTGTTATGTGAATCGACTTCAGATGTTTCATCCGAAGTGGATTCGCTCATCCCTAATTACACACTTTTCGGGGGTAGTGAGACTTGGGGGCCTGTGATTCCACAAAGCATTTTAGGTCATTGCTACCTTGCTGACAGTCTTATTCCTGATCTGTTTGTGGATCTTTTATTATTCTTTGTCTTTATTTGATGTAATAAAGCTATAGATTTTTATATAAATTTCTTGTGTGGGCATGACTCCTGTAAACCCTTCTCGAGACATCCTGATTAGCATCACAGAAGACGTCTCCACCACATTGCCTGCTAGGACAACTTCATTCTCCGTCACTTGCATATTGTGATGAGATGACACGGACTGGAGACGTCCTGACCAGTTGCGATCCAATCTAGTATTCGGATCTGAATGGGGGAGTCCTTCTGAATGGGGGAGGCCTTAGAAATGTAAGTTCCTGTAAACACTTCTCTAGACATCCTGATTAGCATCACAGAAGACGTCTCCACCACGACTGACCCCAAGAAGGCTACCTAGAAACCTTCTCATCAGCTCCATCAATGATCCTACACATCTGACAGACTTCAGTACATTACATTACAGCCCAGACATTCTATATCACCAGATCTTAGATAAATAGATAATGAGACACACACTACTCAAAAAAAGGGATATTTGGCTTGGGGGTAAAAGTTATGGAAAACGTAAAGTTCTGGCTCCAGTGATATTATATCATGAAGGTCGGGGATTAAGTAGAAGCAGCAGTGGAGATTTCCTCATCTAAAACTATTTATTGAAACAAAAGCCGACCCCAGTGCTGGGTACACCGCCACAAAATGTCAGCGTCTCAGGAACTTGTCATGTGGCCTCAAGCATCAATTATCACAAGTCGCCTTATTGAATGCTGAGGCATGGCATCCCACTCTTCTTGTGGTGTGGCCCTCAGGTTATTGAGGTTCTGAGGTACAGAGTTACGTGCCTCTACATGGCAACTCAGCTGATCCCATAGGTTTTCAATGGGATTCAGGTCTGGAGAAAGTGCAGACCACTCCATGTGAGGTTCCCCAGTCTAAAGCAGCCGTTCCCTAATGATGCAACCTCGATGAGGTCCTCCATGAAGATGACATTAGGCCTGTGTTGTTTATGCAAAGGCACAACGACTGGATTAATGATGGTTTTCCAGTAGTATGGGCTGTCACTGGACCACTCACACAGTGTAGGGCACTTCTGTATTGACCAGACACACCTGCCCACACTGTGACACCACCACCACCAAAGGCTCGTCTGGTGCCCACAGTGGCTGATGCACAGTGCTCTCCTTGACGTAGCTCGGTAGACAGTATCACACAGGATAGGATTAGATACACAGCTCAGCAGTGTTGAAATGAAGTGTTATGTGAATCGACTTCAGATGTTTCATCCGAAGAGGATTCGCTCATCCCTAATTACACACTTTTCGGGGGTAGTGAGACTTGGGGGCCTGTGATTCCACAAAGCATTTTACGTCATTGCTACCTTGCTGACAGTCTTATTCCTGATCTGTTTGTGGATCTTTTATTATTCTTTGTCTTTATTTGATGTAATAAAGCTATAGATTTTTATATAAATTTCTTGTGTGGGCATGACTCCTGTAAACCCCTCTCGAGACATCCTGATTAGCATTACAGAAGACGTCTCCACCACATTGCCTGCTAGGACAACTTCATTCTCCGTTACTTGCATATTGTGATGAGATGACACGGACTGGAGACGTCCTGACCAGTTGCGATCCAATCTAGTATTTGGATCTGAATGGGGGAGTCCTTCTGAATGGGGGAGGCCTTAGAAATGTAAGTTCCTGTAAACACTTCTCTAGACATCCTGATTAGCATCACAGAAGACGTCTCCACCACGACTGACCCCAAGAAGGCTACCTAGAAACCTTCTCATCAGCTCCATCAATGATCCTACACATCTGATAGACTTCAGTACATTACATTACAGCCCAGACATTCTATATCACCAGATCTTAGATAAATAAATAGATAATGAGACATACACTACTCAAAAAAAGGGATATTTGGCTTGGGGGTGAATGTTATGGAAAATGTAAGGTTCTGGCTCCAGTGATATTATATCATGAAGGTCGGGGATTAAGTAGAAGCAGCAGTGGAGATTTCCTCATCTCAAACTATTTATCGAAACAAAAGCCGACCCCAGTGCTGGGTACACCGCCACAAAATGTCAGCGTCTCAGGAACTTGTCATGTGGCCTCAAGCATCAATTATCACAAGTCGCCTTATTGAATGCTGAGGCATGGCATCCCACTCTTCTTGTGGTGTGGCCCTCAGGTTATTGAGGTTCTGAGGTACAGAGTTACATGCCTCTACATGGCAACTCAGCTGATCCCATAGGTTTTCAATGGGATTCAGGTCTGGAGAAAGTGCAGACCACTCCATGTGAGGTTCCCCAGTCTAAAGCAGCCGTTCCCTAATGATGCAACCTCAATGAGGTCCTCCATGAAGATGACATTAGGCCTGTGTTGTTTATGCAAAGGCACAACGACTGGATTAATGATGTTCTTCCAGTAGATGGGCTGTCACTGGACCAGTCACACAGTGTAGGGCACTTCTATATTGACCAGACACACCTGCCCACACTGTGACACCACCACCACCAAAGGCTCGTCTGGTGACCACAGTGGCTGATGCACAGTGCTCTCTTTTACTTCTCCAACATGGTTGGCGGACATCATCTCTGCTCAGCGTGAATCAACCTTTAATCTTTCATAAACAATTCAGCTCAAAATAATGTTTTTGTGTCTGTGTTGGCAGAAATTAGATTAGAATGTGAGATGCGAAGAAAAGCCGCGCCAAGGTGTCCAGACCGGCTGCAGATACTTAGAGGGCATTTATACCAACAGATTATCTGAGCAATATCTTTCCAATCAGACCAATAGTTTGTGCGTAGAACAAAAGATCTCTGTGTGTAAATGGCCATCTGACCAATAAAAATCTGTCAGATAATTTGTTAATGTCATTGCCCCCTTTGGGGTTAAATATTTAAATACACATCACATGTTATTTCAGTATCGTCACTGATTGGTCAGTGGAGTCTATTGTTTTATCCTGCTCTCTGATTGGTCAGTGGAGTCTATTGTTTCATCCTGCTCTCTGATTGGTCAGTGTGACTGTATATATGTAGCCTCCAGAGACCGGGCATCAGATCACTTGTGTTCGGCTCCTGGAGCTTTCTGCTACAGCTCCACAGCTTCTCTCCTGAAGACTGCGAGGACTTCTCTACTTCTGTCAGACTCCGCTGCTGTACTCTGAGGGGATCGGATACTCACCTTTCCAGTTCATTTCTTGGAAGCATTTTACTTTCCTACTGATCATCAAAGAAAGAAGGGAAATCGCACTCCCCTAGTCTGCAAGACCTGTGGGGAATTTCACGACAATCTGTCGGTGCACCTCCGCAGAGCGTGCAAGAAAAACGCAAAGGCATCCGAAATCGCCCAAGATGTGATTAAAGCAAAGGAAAACGTTCAGAAAATAGGCAATTGTCTGAGCGTCGTCTCCTACGAAGAACTGGACTTCAGTAAGAGCGGCTTCTCTGATCCTCAGGAATTTATGGCAGATTTTCTGGCGCGTCGCGGTTGTTTTATCCACAGATAAACCATCTGGAAGGTAAGTTTATTCAGTTCTTATTCATTCTATGTAGGTAGAGTATATATACAGTGGATATAAAAAGTCTACAAACCCCTGTTAAATTGTCAGGTTTCTGTGATGTAAAAAAAATCATTTTCCACCTTTAATGTGACCTATAAACTGTACAACTCAACTGAAAAACAAACTGAAATCTTTTAGGTAGAGGGAAGAAAACAAAATATATATATATAAGTGTGCACATCCTTAAACTAATACTTTGTTGAAGCCCCTTTTGATTTTATTCCAGCACTCAGTCTTTTTGGGTATGAGTCTATCAGCATGGCACATTTTGACTTGGCAAGATTTCCCACTCTTCTTTGCAAAAACCCTCCAAATCTGTCTGATTGCGAGGGCATCTCCTGGGCACAGCCCTCTTCAGATCACCCCACAGATTGTCAATCGGATTCAGGTCTGGGCTCTGGCTGGGCCATTCCAAAACTGTAATCTTCTTCTGGTGAAGCCATTCCTTTGTTGATTTGGATAGATGCTTTGGGTCGTTGTCATGCTGAAAGATGAAGTTCCTCTTCCTGTTCAGCTTTCTAGCAGAAGCCTGAAGGTTTTGGGCCAATATTGACTGGTATTTGGAACTGTTCAGAATTCCCTCTAGCTTAACTAAGGCCCCAGTTCCAGCTGAAGAAGAACAGCCCCTTGGCATGATGCTGCCACCACCATGCTTCACTGTGGGGATGGGGTTCTTTTGGTGAAGGGCAGTATTGTTTTTGGGCCAAACATATCTTTTGGAATTATGGCTAAAAAGTTCAACCTTGGTTTCATCAGACCATAACACCTTTTCCCACATGCTTTTGAGAGACTTCAGATGTGTTTTTGCAGAATGTCGCCTGGCTTGGATGTTTTTCTTGGAAAGAAAAGGCTTTCGTCTTGCCCCTCTACCCCATAGCCCAGACATATGAAGAATACGGGAGTTTGTTGTCACATGGACCACACAGCCAAGACTTGCCAGATATTCCTGCAGCTCCTTTAATGTTGCTGTAGGCCCCTTGGTCGCCTCCCAGACCAGTTTTCTTCTGGTCTTTTCATCAATTTTGGAGGGACGCCCAGTTCTAGGTAATGTCACTGCTGTGCCATATTTCCTCCACTGTGTTCCATGGTAGATCTAATGCCTTGGAAATTCTTTTGTCCCCTTCTCCTGACTGATACCTTCTAACAATGAGATCCCTCTGATGCTTTGGAAGCCCTCTGTGGACCATGGCTTCTGCTGTGGGATGTGACTAAGAACATTTCAGGAAAGACCAACTAGAGCAGCTGCACTTTATTTGGGGTTAATCAGAGGCCCTTTACATGATGGCCGGTGTATGCTGACTCCGATCTAACAGGATTCTGAATGTGATTGCTTCATTCTAAACACAGCTACATGCCCAGTTATAAGAGGATGTACACACTTATGCAACAACATCATTTTAGTTTTTTTTTCTTTTTCTTCCCTCCACCTAAAATATTTCAGTTTGTTTTCCAATTGAGTTGTACAGTTTATAGGTCACATTAAAGGTGGAAAAAGTTCTGAAATGATTTATCTTTGTTTCATTTTTTTACATCACAGAAACCTGACATTTTAACAGGGGCGTGTAGACTTTTTATATCCACTGTGTATATGGTAATCCAGGAGGAGAAGACCTGGATGATGTGTAGGTGTTACTGGGGGGAGGGGGAGAAAAAAAGACTAAAGAGGAGACTTTCTCTGTTCCTCCAGGCTGGACAAGCTGAGTAGCTGAGGTCTTCTGCTCTACCCCAACCACACAGACTGGTGAGAAGAACCTCGTTATTGGGAACACTCTGAAGTAAGGACTTTGGCTTCACCATTTACTTCTCCTGTCATACTGCTGAAAAAAGCGGCTGTAAGATGGACGCATTCTCTTCTTCATTTAATAAACCAAACCTCTGACCTGAAGAGTTCTCCTGTGTCTGTGTTCCTGGCTGCTCCTGCCGTACGGCACCTGAGCTAAACCTTCGCAATTAGTGGAAGATGCGGGCAAAGGTTTGTAATATGCAGTATATAATGCCCCCTGTAGAATATAGGATGCCCCACTTACTGTACATAATACTCCCCTGTAGTATATATAATGCCCCCCCCCTCATTCTGTCGGAACACATATAGTGCATACTCCCCTATAGTATATATAACGCCCCCCCCCCCCTATTCTGCCGGAACACATATAGTACATACTCCCCTGTGCGCCGTTCTTCTCCTTCCTCTGAGCTGTGGTCTGAGTGACACACAAGCTGCTGGGCAGGAGGTCACCGAGAATCACACAGGATAGGATTAGATACACAGCTCAGCAGGCAGTATCACACAGGATAGGATTAGATACACAGCTCAGCAGACTGTATCACACAGGATTGGATTAGATACACAGCTCAGCAGACAGTATCACACAGGATAGGATTAGATACACAGCTCAGCAGGCAGTATCACACAGGATAGGATTAGATACACAGCTCAGCAGACAGTATCACACATGATAGAATTAGATACACAGCTCAGCAGGCAGTATCACACATGATAGAATTAGATACACAGCTCAGCGGGCAGTATCACACATGATAGAATTAGATACACAGCTCAGCAGGCAGTATCACACATGATAGAATTAGATACACAGCTCAGCAGACAGTATCACACAGGATAGGATGAGATACACAGCTCAGCAGGCAGTATCACACATGATAGAATTAGATACACAGCTCAGCAGACAGTATTACACAGGATAGGATTAGATACACAGCTCAGCAGACAGTATCACACAGGATAGGATTAGATACACAGCTCAGCATACTGTATCACACAGGATACGATTAGATACACAGCTCCGCAGACAGTATCACACAGGATAGGATTAGATACACAGCTCAGCAGACTGTATCACACAGAATAGGATTAGATACACAGCTCAGCAGGCAGTATCACACAGGATAGGATTAGATACACAGCTCAGCAGGGAGTATCACACAGGATACGATTAGATACACAGCTCCGCAGACAGTATCACACAGAATACGATTAGATACACAGCTCAGCAGGCAGTATCACACATGATAGGATTAGATACACAGCTCAGCAGACAGTATCACACATGATAGAATTAGATACACAGCTCAGCAGGCAGTATCATACATGATAGAATTAGATACACAGCTCAGCAGACAGTATCACACAGGATAGGATTAGATACACAGCTCAGCAGACAGTATCACACAGGATAGGATTAGATACACAGCTCAGCAGACAGTATCACACAGGATAGGATTAGATACACAGCTCAGCAGGCAGTATCACACAGGATAGGATTAGATACACAGCTCAGCAGTGTTGAAATGAATTGTTATGTGAATCGACTTCAGATGTTTCATCCGAAGTGTATTCGCTCATCCCTAATTACACACTTTTCGGGGGTAGTGAGACTTGGGGGCCTGTGATTCCACGAAGCATTTTAGGTCATTGCTACCTTGCTGACAGTCTTATTCCTGATCTGTTTGTGGATCTTTTATTATTCTTTGTCTTTATTTGATGTAATAAAGCTATAGATTTTTATATAAATTTCTTGTGTGGGCATGACTCCTGTAAACCCTTCTCGAGACATCCTGATTAGCATCACAGAAGACGTCTCCACCACATTGCCTGCTAGGACAACTTCATTCTCCATCACTTGCATATTGTGTTGAGATGACACGGACTGGAGACGTCCTGACCAGTTGCGATCCAATCTAGTATTCGGATCTGAATGGTGGAGTCCTTCTGAATGGGGGAGGCCTTAGAAATGTAAGTTCCTGTAAACACTTCTCTAGACATCCTGATTAGCATCACAGAAGACGTCTCCACCACGACTGACCCCAAGAAGGCTACCTAGAATCCTTCTCATCAGCTCCATCAATGATCCTACACATCTGACAGACTTCACTCAGTACATTACATTACAGCCCAGACATTCTATATCACCAGATCTTAGATAAATAGATAATGAGACATACACTACTCAAAAAAAATGGATATTTGGCTTGGGGGTGAAAGTTATGGAAAACGTAAAGTTCTGGCTCCAGTGATATTATATCATGAAGGTCGGGGATTAAGTAGAAGCAGCAGTGGAGATTTCCTCATCTCAAACTATTTATTGAAACAAAAGCCGACCCCAGTGCTGGGTACACCGCCACAAAATGTCAGCGTCTCAGGAACTTGTCATGTGGCCTCAAGCATCAATTATCACAAGTCGCCTTATTGAATGCTAAGGCATGGCATCCCACTCTTCTTGTGGTGTGGCCCTCAGGTTATTGAGGTTCTGAGGTACAGAGTTACGTGCCTCTACATGGCAACTCAGCTGATCCTATAGGTTTTCAATGGGATTCAGGTCTGGAGAAAGTGCAGACCACTCCATGTGAGGTTCCCCAGTCTAAAGCAGCCGTTCCCTAATGATGCAACCTCGATGAGGTCCTCCATGAAGATGACATTAGGCCTGTGTTGTTTATGAAAAGGCACAACGACTGGATTAATGATGTTCTTCCAGTAGTATGGGCTGTCACTGGACCAGTCACACAGTGTAGGGCACTTCTGTATTGACCAGACACACCTGCCCACACTGTGACACCACCACCACCACCACCAAAGGCTCGTCTGGTGCCCACAGTGGCTGATGCACAGTGCTCTCCTTGACGTAGCTCGGCAGACAGTATCACACAGGATAGGATTAGATACACAGCTCAGCAGTGTTGAAATGAAGTGTTATGTGAATCGACTTCAGTTGTTTCATCCGAAGTGGATTCGCTCATCCCTAATTACACACTTTTCGGGGGTAGTGAGACTTGGGGGCCTGTGATTCCACAAAGCATTTTAGGTCATTGCTACCTTGCTGACAGTCTTATTCCTGATCTGTTTGTGGATCTTTTATTATTCTTTGTCTTTATTTGATGTAATAAAGCTATAGATTTTTATATAAATTTCTTGTGTGGGCATGACTCCTGTAAACCCTTCTTGAGACATCCTGATTAGCATCACAGAAGACGTTTCCACCACATTGCCTGCTAGGATAACTTCATTCTCCGTCACTTGCATATTGTGATGAGATGACACGGACTGGAGACGTCCTGACCAGTTGCGATCCAATCTAGTATTCGGATCTGAATGGGGGAGTCCTTCTGAATGGGGGAGGCCTTAGAAATGTAAGTTCCTGTAAACACTTCTCTAGACATCCTGATTAGCATCACAGAAGACGTCTCCACCACGACTGACCCCAAGAAGGCTACCTAGAAACCTTCTCATCAGCTCCATCAATGATCCTACACATCTGACAGACTTCAGTACATTACATTACAGCCCAGACATTCTATATCACCAGATCTTAGATAAATAAATAGATAATGAGACATACACTATTCAAAAAAATGGATATTTGGCTTGGGGCTGAAAGTTATGGAAAACGTAAAGTTCTGGCTACAGTGATATTATATCATGAAGGTCGGGGATTAAGTAGAAGCAGCAGTGGAGATTTCCTCATCTAAAACTATTTATTGAAACAAAAGCCGACCCCAGTGCTAGGTACACCGCCACAAAATGTCAGCGTCTCAGGAACTTGTCATGTGGCCTCAAGCATCAATTATCACAAGTCGCCTTATTGAATGCTGAGGCATGGCATCCCACTCTTCTTGTGGTGTGGCCCTCAGGTTATTGAGGTTCTGAGGTACAGAGTTACGTGCCTCTACATGGCAACTCAGCTGATCCCTTAGGTTTTCAATGGGATTCAGGTCTGGAGAAAGTGCAGACCACTCCATGTGAGGTTCCCCAGTCTAAAGCAGCCGTTCCCTAATGATGCAACCTCGATGAGGTCCTCCATGAAGATGACATTAGGCCTGTGTTGTTTATGCAAAGGCACAACGACTGGATTAATGATGTTCTTCCAGTAGTATGGGCTGTCACTGGACCAGTCACACAGCGTAGGGCACTTCTGTATTGACCAGACACACCTGCCTACACTGTGACACCACCACCACCAAAGGCTCGTCTGGTGCCCACAGTGGCTGATGCACAGTGCTCTCCTTGACGTAGCTCGGCAGACAGTATCACACAGGATAGGATTAGATACACAGCTCAGCAGTGTTGAAATGAAGTGTTATGTGAATCGACTTCAGTTGTTTCATCCGAAGTGGATTCGCTCATCCCTAATTACACACTTTTCGGGGGTAGTGAGACTTGGGGGCCTGTGATTCCACAAAGCATTTTAGGTCATTGCTACCTTGCTGACAGTCTTATTCCTGATCTGTTTGTGGATCTTTTATTATTCTTTGTCTTTATTTGATGTAATAAAGCTATAGATTTTTATATAAATTTCTTGTGTGGGCATGACTCCTGTAAACCCTTCTCGAGACATCCTGATTAGCATCACAGAAGACGTTTCCACCACATTGCCTGCTAGGATAACTTCATTCTCCGTCACTTGCATATTGTGATGAGATGACACGGACTGGAGACGTCCTGACCAGTTGCGATCCAATCTAGTATTCGGATCTGAATGGGGGAGTCCTTCTGAATGGGGGAGGCCTTAGAAATGTAAGTTCCTGTAAACACTTCTCTAGACATCCTGATTAGCATCACAGAAGACGTCTCCACCACGACTGACCCCAAGAAGGCTACCTAGAAACCTTCTCATCAGCTCCATCAATGATCCTACACATCTGACAGACTTCAGTACATTACATTACAGCCCAGACATTCTATATCACCAGATCTTAGATAAATAAATAGATAATGAGACATACACTATTCAAAAAAATGGATATTTGGCTTGGGGCTGAAAGTTATGGAAAACGTAAAGTTCTGGCTACAGTGATATTATATCATGAAGGTCGGGGATTAAGTAGAAGCAGCAGTGGAGATTTCCTCATCTAAAACTATTTATTGAAACAAAAGCCGACCCCAGTGCTAGGTACACCGCCACAAAATGTCAGCGTCTCAGGAACTTGTCATGTGGCCTCAAGCATCAATTATCACAAGTCGCCTTATTGAATGCTGAGGCATGGCATCCCACTCTTCTTGTGGTGTGGCCCTCAGGTTATTGAGGTTCTGAGGTACAGAGTTACGTGCCTCTACATGGCAACTCAGCTGATCCCTTAGGTTTTCAATGGGATTCAGGTCTGGAGAAAGTGCAGACCACTCCATGTGAGGTTCCCCAGTCTAAAGCAGCCGTTCCCTAATGATGCAACCTCGATGAGGTCCTCCATGAAGATGACATTAGGCCTGTGTTGTTTATGCAAAGGCACAACGACTGGATTAATGATGTTCTTCCAGTAGTATGGGCTGTCACTGGACCAGTCACACAGCGTAGGGCACTTCTGTATTGACCAGACACACCTGCCTACACTGTGACACCACCACCACCAAAGGCTCGTCTGGTGCCCACAGTGGCTGATGCACAGTGCTCTCCTTGACGTAGCTCGGCAGACAGTATCACACAGGATAGGATTAGATACACAGCTCAGCAGTGTTTAAATGAAGTGTTATGTGAATCGACTTCAGATGTTTCATCCGAAGTGGATTCGCTCATCCCTAATTACACACTTTTCGGGGGTAGTGAGACTTGGGGGCCTGTGATTCCACAAAGCATTTTAGGTCATTGCTACCTTGCTGACAGTCTTATTCCTGATCTGTTTGTGGATCTTTTATTATTCTTTGTGTTTATTTGATGTAATAAAGCTATAGATTTTTATATAAATTTCTTGTGTGAGCATGACTCCTGTAAACCCTTCTCGAGACATCCTGATTAGCATCACAGAAGACGTCTCCACCACATTGCCTGCTAGGACAACTTCATTCTCCGTCACTTGCATATTGTGATGAGATGACACGGACTGGAGACTTCCTGACCAGTTGCGATCCAATCTAGTATTCGGATCTGAATGGGGGAGTCCTTCTGAATGGGGGAGGCCTTAGAAATGTAATTTCCTGTAAACACTTCTCTAGACATCCTGATTAGCATCATAGAAGACGTCTCCACCACGACTGACCCCAAGAAGGCTACCTAGAAACCTTCTCATCAGCTCCATCAATGATCCTACACATCTGACAGACTTCAGTACATTACATTACAGCCCAGACAATCTATATCACCAGATCTTAGATAAATAAATAGATAATGAGACATACACTACTCAAAAAAAGGGATATTTGGCTTTGGGGTGAATGTTATGGAAAATGTAAAGTTCTGGCTCCAGTAATATTATATCATGAAGGTCGGGGATTAAGTTGAAGCAGCAGTGGAGATTTCCTCATCTCAAACTATTTATTGAAACAAAAGCCGACCCCAGTGCTGGGTACACCGCCACAAAATGTCAGCGTCTCAGGAACTTGTCATGTGGCCTCAAGCATCAATTATCACAAGTCGCCTTATTGAATGCTGAGGCATGGCATCCCACTCTTCTTGTGGTGTGGCCCTCAGGTTATTGAGGTTCTGAGGTACAGAGTTACGTGCCTCTACATGGCAACCCAGCTGATCCCATAGGTTTTCAATGGGATTCAGGTCTGGAGAGAGTACAGACCACTCCATGTGAGGTTCCCCAGTCTAAAGCAGCCGTTCCCTAATGATGCAACCTCGATGAGGTCCTCCATGAAGATGACATTAGGCCTGTGTTGTTCATGCAAAGGCACAACGACTGGATTAATGATATTCCTCCAGTAGTATGGGCTGTCACTGGACCAGTCACACAGTGTAGGGCACTTCTGTATTGACCAGACACACCTGCCCACACTGTGACACCACCACCACCAAAGGCTCGTCTGGTGCCCACAGTGGCTGATGCACAGTGCTCTCCTTGACGTAGCTCGGCAGACAGTATCACACAGGATAGGATTAGATACACAGCTCAGCAGTGTTGAAATGAAGTGTTATGTGAATCGACTTCAGTTGTTTCATCCGAAGTGGATTCGCTCATCCCTAATTACACACTTTTCGGGGGTAGTGAGACTTGGGGGCCTGTGATTCCACAAAGCATTTTAGGTCATTGCTACCTTGCTGACAGTCTTATTCCTGATCTGTTTGTGGATCTTTTATTATTCTTTGTCTTTATTTGATGTAATAAAGCTATAGATTTTTATATAAATTTCTTGTGTGGGCATGACTCCTGTAAACCCTTCTCGAGACATCCTGATTAGCATCACAGAAGACGTCTCCACCACATTGCCTGCTAGGACAACTTCATTCTCCGTCACTTGCATATTGTGATGAGATGACACGGACTGGAGACGTCCTGACCAGTTGCGATCCAATCTAGTATTCGGATCTGAATGGGGGAGTCCTTCTGAATGGGGGAGGCCTTAGAAATGTAAGTTCCTGTAAACACTTCTCTAGACATCCTGATTAGCATCACAGAAGACGTCTCCACCACGACTGACCCCAAGAAGGCTACCTAGGAACCTTCTCATCAGCTCCATCAATGATCCTACACATCTGACAGACTTCAGTACATTACATTACAGCCCAGACAATCTATATCACCAGATCTTAGATAAATAAATAGATAATGAGACATACACTACTCAAAAAAAGGGATATTTGGCTTTGGGGTGAATGTTATGGAAAATGTAAAGTTCTGGCTGGTGCCGCACCTGAAGGGGTTAATTGTGCTGATCACGGCCCCCTGTAAGAGATCGGGTGCTGCCAGGCAGCAGGGGGCAGTCTTGTACACAGTTTGTAGTGTATTCTAACTAGAAGCGTCCCCATCACCATGGGAACGCTTCTGTGTTAGAATATACTGTCGGTTCTGAGTTTTCACAAAGTGAAAACTCAGCTTTGAAAAAGCTTTTATGCAGACGGATCTTCGGATCCGTCTGTATAAAAACTAACCTACGGCCACGGATCACGGACACGGATGCCAATCTTGTGTGCATCCGTGTTCTTTCACGGACCCATTGACTTGAATGAGTCCGTGAACCGTTGGCCGTGAAAAAAATAGGACAGGAAACACGGATCACGGATGCGGCTGCAAAACGGTGCATTTTCCGAAAAAAAACGGAAAACGGCACAACGGCCACGGGTGCACACAACGGTCGTGTGCAGGAGGCCTAAAGAGGAGACTTTCTCTGTTCCTCCAGGCTGGACAAGCTGAGTAGCTGAGATCTTCTGCTCTATCCCAACCACACAGACTGGTGAGAAGAACCTCGTTATTGGGAACACTCTGAAGTAAGGACTTTGGTGTCACCATTTACTTCTCCTGTCATACTGCTGAAGAAAGCGGCTGTAAGATGGACGCATTCTCTTCTTCATTTAATAAACCAAACCTCTGACCTGAAGACTTCTCCTGTGTCTGTATTCCTGGCTGCTCCTGCCGTACGGCACCTGAGCTAAACCTCCGCAATTAGTGGAAGATGCGGGCAAAGGTTTGTAATATGCAGTATATAATGCCCCCTGTAGAATATAGGATGCCCCACTTACTGTACATAATACTCCCCTGTAGTATATATAATCCCCCCCCCCCCGCATTCTGTCGGAACACATATAGTACATACTCCCCTATAGTATATATAACCCCCCCCCCCCCCATTCTGCCGGAACACATATAGTACATACTCCCCTGTAGTATATATAACGCCCCCCCCCCATTCTGCCGGAACACATATAGTACATACTCCCCTGTGCGCCGTTCTTCTCCTTCCTCTGAGCTGTGGTCTGAGTGACACACAAGCTGCTGGGCAGGAGGTCACCGAGTATCACACAGGATAGGATTAGATACACAGCTCAGCAGGCAGTATCACACAGGATAGGATTAGATACACAGCTCAGCAGACTGTATCACACAGGATTGGATTAGATACACAGCTCAGCAGACAGTATCACACAGGATAGGATTAGATACACAGCTCAGCAGGCAGTATCACACAGGATAGGATTAGATACACAGCTCAGCAGACAGTATCACACATGATAGAATTAGATACACAGCTCAGCAGGCAGTATCACACATGATAGAATTAGATACACAGCTCAGCAGGCAGTATCACACATGATAGAATTAGATACACAGCTCAGCAGGCAGTATCACACATGATAGAATTAGATACACAGCTCAGCAGACAGTATCACACAGGATAGGATGAGATACACAGCTCAGCAGGCAGTATCACACATGATAGAATTAGATACACAGCTCAGCAGACAGTATCACACAGGATAGGATTAGATACACAGCTCAGCAGACAGTATCACACAGGATAGGATTAGATACACAGCTCAGCAGACAGTATCACACATGATAGAATTAGATACACAGCTCAGCAGGCAGTATCACACATGATAGAATTAGATACACAGCTCAGCAGGCAGTATCACACATGATAGAATTAGATACACAGCTCAGCAGGCAGTATCACACATGATAGAATTAGATACACAGCTCAGCAGACAGTATCACACAGGATAGGAGTAGATGCACAGCTCAGCAGACAGTATCACATGTGATAGAATTAGATACATAGCTCAGCAGACAGTATCACACAGGATAGGATTAGATACACAGCTCAGCAGGCAGTATCACACATGATAGAATTACATACACAGCTCAGCAGACAGTATCACACAGGATAGGATTAGATACACAGCTCAGCAGGCAGTATCACACAGGATAGGATTAGATACACATCTCAGCATGCAGTATCACACAGGATACGATTAGATACACAGCTCAGCAGACAGTATCACACAGGATAGGATTAGATACACAGCTCAGCAGACAGTATCACACAGGATAGGATTAGATACATAGCTCAGCATACTGTATCACACAGGATACGATTAGATACACAGCTCCGCAGACAGTATCACACAGGATGGGATTAGATACACAGCTCAGCAGACTGTATCGCACAGAATAGGATTAGATACACAGCTCAGCAGGCAGTATCTCACAGGATAGGATTAGATACACAGCTCAGCAGGGAGTATCACACAGGATACGATTAGATACACAGCTCCGCAGACAGTATCACACAGAATACGATTAGATACACAGCTCAGCAGACAGTATCACACAGGATAGGATTAGATACACAGCTCAGCAGACAGTATCACACATGATAGAATTAGATACACAGCTCTGCAGGCAGTATCATACATGATAGAATTAGATACACAGCTCAGCAGGCAGTATCACACATGATAGAATTAGATACACAGCTCAGCAGGCAGTATCACACATGATAGAATTAGATACACAGCTCAGCAGGCAGTATCACACATGATAGAATTAGATACACAGCTCAGCAGACAGTATCACACAGGATAGGAGTAGATGCACAGCTCAGCAGACAGTATCACATGTGATAGAATTAGATACATAGCTCAGCAGACAGTATCACACAGGATAGGATTAGATACACAGCTCAGCAGGCAGTATCACACATGATAGAATTACATACACAGCTCAGCAGACAGTATCACACAGGATAGGATTAGATACACAGCTCAGCAGGCAGTATCACACAGGATAGGATTAGATACACATCTCAGCATGCAGTATCACACAGGATACGATTAGATACACAGCTCAGCAGACAGTATCACACAGGATAGGATTAGATACACAGCTCAGCAGACAGTATCACACAGGATAGGATTAGATACATAGCTCAGCATACTGTATCACACAGGATACGATTAGATACACAGCTCCGCAGACAGTATCACACAGGATGGGATTAGATACACAGCTCAGCAGACTGTATCGCACAGAATAGGATTAGATACACAGCTCAGCAGGCAGTATCTCACAGGATAGGATTAGATACACAGCTCAGCAGGGAGTATCACACAGGATACGATTAGATACACAGCTCCGCAGACAGTATCACACAGAATACGATTAGATACACAGCTCCGCAGACAGTATCACACATGATAGAATTAGATACACAGCTCAGCAGACAGTATCACACATGATAGAATTAGATACACAGCTCTGCAGGCAGTATCATACATGATAGAATTAGATACACAGCTGAGCAGACAGTATCACACAGGATAGGATTAGATACACAGCTCAGCAGACAGTATCACACAGGATAGGATTAGATACACAGCTCAGCAGTTTTGAAATGAATTGTTATGTGAATCGACTTCAGATGTTTCATCCGAAGTGGATTCGCTCATCCCTAATTACACACTTTTCGGGGGTAGTGAGACTTGGGGGCCTGTGATTCCACGAAGCATTTTATTTCATTGCTACCTTGCTGACAGTCTTATTCCTGATCTGTTTGTGGATCTTTTATTATTCTTTGTCTTTATTTGATGTAATAAAGCTATAGATTTTTATATAAATTTCTTGTGTGGGCATGACTCCTGTAAACCCTTCTCGAGACATCCTGATTAGCATCACAGAAGACGTCTCCACCACATTGCCTGCTAGGACAACTTCATTCTCCGTCACTTGCATATTGTGATGAGATGACACGGACTGGAGACGTCCTGACCAGTTGCGATCCAATCTAGTATTCTGATCTGAATGGGGGAGTCCTTCTGAATGGGGGAGGCCTTAGAAATGTAAGTTCCTGTAAACACTTCTCTAGACATCCTGATTAGCATCACAGAAGACGTCTCCACCACGACTGACACCAAGAAGGCTACCTAGAAACCTTCTCATCAGCTCCATCAATGATCCTACACATCTGACAGACTTCAGTACATTACATTACAGCCCAGACATTCTATATCACCAGATCTTAGATAAATAGATAATGAGACACACACTACTCAAAAAAAGGGATATTTGGCTTGGGGGTGAAAGTTATGGAAAACGTAAAGTTCTGGCTCCAGTGATATTATATCATGAAGGTCGGGGATTAAGTAGAAGCAGCAGTGGAGATTTCCTCATCTAAAACTATTTATTGAAACAAAAGCCGACCCCAGTGCTGGGTACACCGCCACAAAATGTCAGCGTCTCAGGAACTTGTCATGTGGCCTCAAGCATCAATTATCACAAGTCGCCTTATTGAATGCTGAGGCATGGCATCCCACTCTTCTTGTGGTGTGGCCCTCAGGTTATTGAGGTTCTGAGGTACAGAGTTACGTGCCTCTACATGGCAACTCAGCTGATCCCATAGGTTTTCAATGGGATTCAGGTCTGGAGAAAGTGCAGACCACTCCATGTGAGGTTCCCCAGTCTAAAGCAGCCGTTCCCTAATGATGCAACCTCGATGAGGTCCTCCATGAAGATGACATTAGGCCTGTGTTGTTTATGCAAAGGCACAACGACTGGATTAATGATGTTCTTCCAGTAGTATGGGCTGTCACTGGACCAGTCACACAGTGTAGGGCACTTCTGTATTGACCAGACACACCTGCCCACACTGTGACACCACCACCACCAAAGGCTCGTCTGGTGCCCACAGTGGCTGATGCACAGTGCTCTCCTTGACGTAGCTCGGCAGACAGTATCACACAGGATAGGATTAGATACACAGCTCAGCAGTGTTGAAATGAAGTGTTATGTGAATCGACTTCAGATGTTTCATCCGAAGAGGATTCGCTCATCCCTAATTACACACTTTTCGGGGGTAGTGAGACTTGGGGGCCTGTGATTCCACAAAGCATTTTACGTCATTGCTACCTTGCTGACAGTCTTATTCCTGATCTGTTTGTGGATCTTTTATTATTCTTTGTCTTTATTTGATGTAATAAAGCTATAGATTTTTATATAAATTTCTTGTGTGGGCATGACTCCTGTAAACCCTTCTCGGGACATCCTGATTAGCATTACAGAAGACGTCTCCACCACATTGCCTGCTAGGACAACTTCATTCTCCGTTACTTGCATATTGTGATGAGATGACACGGACTGGAGACGTCCTGACCAGTTGCGATCCAATCTAGTATTCGGATCTGAATGGGGGAGTCCTTCTGAATGGGGGAGGCCTTAGAAATGTAAGTTCCTGTAAACACTTCTCTAGACATCCTGATTAGCATCACAGAAGACGTCTCCACCACGACTGACCCCAAGAAGGCTACCTAGAAACCTTCTCATCAGCTCCATCAATGATCCTACACATCTGATAGACTTCAGTACATTACATTACAGCCCAGACATTCTATATCACCAGATCTTAGATAAATAAATAGATAATTAGACATACACTACTCAAAAAAAGGGATATTTGGCTTGGGGGTGAATGTTATGGAAAATGTAAGGTTCTGGCTCCAGTGATATTATATCATGAAGGTCGGGGATTAAGTAGAAGCAGCAGTGGAGATTTCCTCATCTAAAACTATTTATTGAAACAAAAGCCGACCCCAGTGCTGGGTACACCGCCACAAAATGTCAGCGTCTCAGGAACTTGTCATGTGGCCTCAAGCATCAATTATCACAAGTCTCCTTATTGAATGCTGAGGCATGGCATCCCACTCTTCTTGTGGTGTGGCCCTCAGGTTATTGAGGTTCTGAGGTACAGAGTTACGTGCCTCTACATGGCAACTCAGCTGATCCCATAGGTTTTCAATGGGATTAAGGTCTGAAGAAAGTGCAGACCACTCCATGTGAGGTTCCCCAGTCTAAAGCAGCCGTTCCCTAATGATGCAACCTCGATGAGGTCCTCCATGAAGATGACATTAGGCCTGTGTTGTTTATGCAAAGGCACAACGACTGGATTAATGATGTTCTTCCAGTAGTATGGGCTGTCACTGGACCAGTCACACAGTGTAGGGCACTTCTGTATTGACCAGACACACCTGCCCACACTGTGACACCACCACCACCAAAGGCTCGTCTGGTGACCACAGTGGCTGATGCACAGTGCTCTCCTTTACTTCTCCAACATGGTTGGCGGACATCATCTCTGCTCAGCGTGAATCAACCTTTAATCTTTCCTAACCAATTCAGCTCAAAATAATGTTTTTGTGTCTGTGTTGGCAGAAATTAGATTAGAATGTGAGATGCGAAGAAAAGCCGCGCCAAGGTGTCCAGACCGGCTGCAGATACTTAGAGGGCATTTATACCAACAGATTATCTGAGCAATATCTTTCCAATCAGATCAATAGTTTGTGCGTAGAACAAAAGATCTCTGTGTGTAAATGGCCATCTGACCAATGAAAATCTGTCAGATAATTTGTTAATGTCATTGCCCCCTTAGGGGTTAAATATTTAAATACACATCACATGTTATTTCAGTATCGTCACTGATTGGTCAGTGGAGTCTATTGTTTTATCCTGCTCTCTGATTGGTCAGTGGAGTCTATTGTTTCATCCTGCTCTCTGATTGGTCAGTGTGACTGTATATATGTAGCCTCCAGAGACCGGGCATCAGATCACTTGTGTTCGGCTCCTGGAGCTTTCTGCTACAGCTCCACAGCTTCTCTCCTGAAGACTGCGAGGACTTCTCTACTTCTGTCAGACTCCGCTGCTGTACTCTGAGGGGATCGGATACTCACCTTTCCAGTTCATTTCTTGGACGCATTTTACTTTCCTACTGATCATCAAAGATGGGCTCTGCCAAGAAGGGAAATCGCACTCCCCTAGTCTGCAAGACCTGTGGGGAATTTCACGACAATCTGTCGGTGCACCTCCGCAGAGCGTGCAAGAAAAACGCAAAGGCATCCGAAATCGCCCAAGATGTGATTAAAGCAAAGGAAAACGTTCAGAAAATAGGCAATTGTCTGAGCGTCGTCTCCTACGAAGAACTGGACTTCAGTAAGAGCGGCTTCTCTGATCCTCAGGAATTTATGGCAGATTTTCTGGCGCGTCGCGGTTGTTTTATCCACAGATAAACCATCTGGAAGGTAAGTTTATTCAGTTCTTATTCATTCTATGTAGGTAGAGTATATATACAGTGGATATAAAAAGTCTACACACCCCTGTTAAATTGTCAGGTTTCTGTGATGTAAAAAAAATCATTTTCCACCTTTAATGTGACCTATAAACTGTACAACTCAACTGAAAAACAAACTGAAATCTTTTAGGTAGAGGGAAGAAAACAAAAAATATATATATAAGTGTGCACATCCTTAAACTAATACTTTGTTGAAGCCCCTTTTGATTTTATTCCAGCACTCAGTCTTTTTGGGTATGAGTCTATCAGCATGGCACATTTTGACTTGGCAAGATTTCCCACTCTTCTTTGCAAAAACCCTCCAAATCTGTCTGATTGCGAGGGCATCTCCTGGGCACAGCCCTCTTCAGATCACCCCACAGATTGTCAATCGGATTCAGGTCTGGGCTCTGGCTGGGCCATTCCAAAACTGTAATCTTCTTCTGGTGAAGCCATTCCTTTGTTGATTTGGATAGATGCTTTGGGTCGTTGTCATGCTGAAAGATGAAGTTCCTCTTCCTGTTCAGCTTTCTAGCAGAAGCCTGAAGGTTTTGGGCCAATATTGACTGGTATTTGGAACTGTTCAGAATTCCCTCTAGCTTAACTAAGGCCCCAGTTCCAGCTGAAGAAGAACAGCCCCTTGGCATGATGCTGCCACCACCATGCTTCACTGTGGGGATGGGGTTCTTTTGGTGAAGGGCAGTATTGTTTTTGGGCCAAACATATCTTTTGGAATTATGGCTAAAAAGTTCAACCTTGGTTTCATCAGACCATAACACCTTTTCCCACATGCTTTTGAGAGACTTCAGATGTGTTTTTGCAGAATGTCGCCTGGCTTGGATGTTTTTCTTGGAAAGAAAAGGCTTTCGTCTTGCCCCTCTACCCCATAGCCCAGACATATGAAGAATACGGGAGTTTGTTGTCACATGGACCACACAGCCAGGACTTGCCAAATATTCCTGCAGCTCCTTTATGGTTGCTGTAGGCCTCTTGGTCGCCTCCCAGACCAGTTTTCTTCTGGTCTTTTCATCAATTTTGGAGGGACGCCCAGTTCTAGGTAATGTCACTGCTGTGCCATATTTCCTCCACTTGATGGTGACGGTCTCCACTGTGTTCCATGGTAGATCTAATGCCTTGGAAATTCTTTTGTCCCCTTCTCCTGACTGATACCTTCTAACAATGAGATCCCTCTGATGCTTTGGAAGCTCTCTGTGGACCATGGCTTCTGCTGTGGGATGTGACTAAGAACATTTCAGGAAAGACCAACTAGAGCAGCTGCACTTTATTTGGGGTTAATCAGAGGCCCTTTACATGATGGCCGGTGTATGCTGACTCCAATCTAACAGGATTCTGAATGTGATTGCTTCATTCTAAACACAGCTACATGCCCAGTTATAAGAGGGTGTGCACACTTATGCAACAACATCATTTTAGTTTTTTTTCTTTTTCTTCCCTCCACCTAAAATATTTCAGTTTGTTTTCCAATTGAGTTGTACAGTTTATAGGTCACATTAAAGGTGGAAAAAGTTCTGAAATGATTTATCTTTGTCTCATTTTTTTACATCACAGAAACCTGACATTTTAACAGGGGCGTGTAGACTTTTTATATCCACTGTGTATATGGTAATCCAGGAGGAGAAGACCTGGATGATGTGTAGGTGTTACTGGGGGGAGGGGGAGAAACAAAGACTAAAGAGGAGACTTTCTCTGTTCCTCCAGGCTGGACAAGCTGAGTAGCTGAGGTCTTCTGCTCTACCCCAACCACACAGACTGGTGAGAAGAACCTCGTTATTGGGAACACTCTGAAGTAAGGACTTTGGTGTCAACATTTACTTCTCCTATCATACTGCTGAAGAAAGCGGCTGTAAGATGGACGCATTCTTTTCTTCATTTAATAAACCAAACCTCTGACCTGAAGAGTTCTCCTGTGTCTGTGTTCCTGGCTGCTCCTGCCGTACGGCAACTGAGCTAAACCTTCGCAATTAGTGGAAGATGCGGGCAAAGGTTTGTAATATGCAGTATATAATGCCCCCTGTAGAATATAGGATGCCCCACTTACTGTACATAATACTCCCCTGTAGTATATATAATGCCCCCCCCCCGCATTCTGTCGGAACACATATAGTACATACTCCCCTATAGTATATATAACGCCCCCCCCCATTCTGCCGGAACACATATAGTACATACTCCCCTGTAGTATATATAACGCCCCCCCCCCCCCATTCTGCCGGAACACATATAGTACATACTCCCCTGTGCGCCGTTCTTCTCCTTCCTCTGAGCTGTGGTCTGAGTGACACACAAGCTGCTGGGCAGGAGGTCACCGAGTATCACACAGGATAGGATTAGATACACAGCTCAGCAGGCAGTATCACACAGGATAGGATTAGATACACAGCTCAGCAGACTGTATCACACAGGATTGGATTAGATACACAGCTCAGCAGACAGTATCACACAGGATAGGATTAGATACACAGCTCAGCAGGCAGTATCACACAGGCTAGGATTAGATACACAGCTCAGCAGACAGTATCACACATGATAGAATTAGATACACAGCTCAGCAGGCAGTATCACACATGATAGAATTAGATACACAGCTCAGCAGGCAGTATCACACATGATAGAATTAGATACACAGCTCAGCAGGCAGTATCACACATGATAGAATTAGATGCACAGCTCAGCAGACAGTATCACACAGGATAGGATGAGATACACAGCTCAGCAGGCAGTATCACTCATGATAGAATTAGATACACAGCTCAGCAGACAGTATCACACAGGATAGGATTAGATACACAGCTCAGCAGACAGTATCACACAGGATAGGATTAGATACACAGCTCAGCAGACAGTATCACATGTGATAGAATTAGATACATAGCTCAGCAGACCGTATCACACATGATAGAATTAGATACACAGCTCAGCATGCAGTATCACACATGATAGAATTAGATACACAGCTCAGCAGGCAGTATCACACATGATAGAATTAGATACACAGCTCAGCAGACAGTATCACACAGGATAGGATTAGATACACAGCTCAGCAGACAGTATCACATGTGATAGAATTAGATACATAGCTCAGCAGACAGTATCACACAGGATAGGATTAGATACACAGCTCAGCAGGCAGTATCACACAGGATAGGATTAGATACACATCTCAGCATGCAGTATCACACAGGATACGATTAGATACACAGCTCAGCAGACAGTATCACACAGGATAGGATTAGATACACAGCTCAGCAGACAGTATCACACAGGATAGGATTAGATACACAGCTCAGCATACTGTATCACACAGGATACGATTAGATACACAGCTCCGCAGACAGTATCACACAGGATACGATTAGATACACAGCTCAGCAGACTGTATCACACAGAATAGGATTAGATACACAGCTCAGCAGGCAGTATCACACAGGATAGGATTAGATACACAGCTCAGCAGGGAGTATCACACAGGATACGATTAGATACACAGCTCCGCAGACAGTATCACACAGAATACGATTAGATACACAGCTCAGCAGGCAGTATCACACATGATAGAATTAGATACACAGCTCAGCAGACAGTATCACACATGATAGAATTAGATACACAGCTCAGCAGGCAGTATCACACATGATAGAATTAGATACACAGCTCAGCAGACAGTATCACACAGGATAGGATGAGATACACAGCTCAGCAGGCAGTATCACACATGATAGAATTAGATACACAGCTCAGCAGACAGTATCACACAGGATAGGATTAGATACACAGCTCAGCAGACAGTATCACACAGGATAGGATTAGATACACAGCTCAGCAGACAGTATCACATGTGATAGAATTAGATACATAGCTCAGCAGACCGTATCACACAGGATAGGATTAGATACACAGCTCAGCAGACAGTATCACATGTGATAGAATTAGATACATAGCTCAGCAGACCGTATCACACATGATAGAATTAGATACACAGCTCAGCAGGCAGTATCACACATGATAGAATTAGATACACAGCTCAGCAGGCAGTATCACACATGATAGAATTAGATACACAGCTCAGCAGACAGTATCACACAGGATAGGATTAGATACACAGCTCAGCAGACAGTATCACATGTGATAGAATTAGATACATAGCTCAGCAGACAGTATCACACAGGATAGGATTAGATACACAGCTCAGCAGGCAGTATCACACATGATAGAATTACATATACAGCTCAGCAGACAGTATCACACAGGATAGGATTAGATACACAGCTCAGCAGGCAGTATCACACAGGATAGGATTAGATACACATCTCAGCATGCAGTATCACACAGGATACGATTAGATACACAGCTCAGCAGACAGTATCACACAGGATAGGATTAGATACACAGCTCAGCAGACAGTATCACACAGGATAGGATTAGATACACAGCTCAGCATACTGTATCACACAGGATGCGATTAGATACACAGTTCCGCAGACAGTATCACACAGGATACGATTAGATACACAGCTCAGCAGACTGTATCACACAGAATAGGATTAGATACACAGCTCAGCAGGCAGTATCACACAGGATAGGATTAGATACACAGCTCAGCAGGGAGTATCACACAGGATACGATTAGATACACAGCTCCGCAGACAGTCTCACACAGAATACGATTAGATACACAGCTCAGCAGGCAGTATCACACATGATAGAATTAGATACACAGCTCAGCAGACAGTATCACACATGATAGAATTAGATACACAGCTCAGCAGGCAGTATCATACATGATAGAATTAGATACACAGCTCAGCAGACAGTATCACACAGGATAGGATTAGATACACAGCTCAGCAGACAGTATCACACAGGATAGGATTAGATACACAGCTCAGCAGGCAGTATCATACATGATAGGATTAGATACACAGCTCAGCAGGGAGTATCACACAGGATACGATTAGATACACAGCTCCGCAGACAGTATCACACATGATAGAATTAGATACACAGCTCAGCAGGCAGTATCACACATGATAGAATTAGATACACAGCTCAGCAGACAGTATCACACATGATAGAATTAGATACACAGCTCAGCAGGCAGTATCATACATGATAGAATTAGATACACAGCTCAGCAGACAGTATCACACAGGATAGGATTAGATACACAGCTCAGCAGACAGTATCACACAGGATAGGATTAGATACACAGCTCAGCAGTGATGAAATGAATTGTTATGTGAATCGACTTCAGATGTTTCATCCGAAGTGGATTCGCTCATCCCTAATTACACACTTTTCGGGGGTAGTGAGACTTGGGGGCCTGTGATTCCACGAAGCATTTTAGGTCATTGCTACCTTGCTGACAGTCTTATTCCTGATCTGTTTGTGGATCTTTTATTATTCTTTGTCTTTATTTGATGTAATAAAGCTATAGATTTTTATATAAATTTCTTGTGTGGGCATGACTCCTGTAAACCCTTCTCGAGACATCCTGATTAGCATCACAGAAGACGTCTCCACCACATTGCCTGCTAGGACAACTTCATTCTCCATCACTTGCATATTGTGATGAGATGACACGGACTGGAGACGTCCTGACCAGTTGCGATCCAATCTAGTATTCGGATCTGAATGGTGGAGTCCTTCTGAATGGGGGAGGCCTTAGAAATGTAAGTTCCTGTAAACACTTCTCTAGACATCCTGATTAGCATCACAGAAGACGTCTCCACCACGACTGACCCCAAGAAGGCTACCTAGAAACCTTCTCATCAGCTCCATCAATGATCCTACACATCTGATAGACTTCACTCAGTACATTACATTACAGCCCAGACATTTAATATCACCAGATCTTAGATAAATAGATAATGAGACACACACTACTCAAAAAAAGGGATATTTGGCTTGGGGGTGAAAGTTATGGAAAACGTAAAGTTCTGGCTCCAGTGATATTATATCATGAAGGTCGGGGATTAAGTAGAAGCAGCAGTGGAGATTTCCTCATCTAAAACTATTTATTGAAACAAAAGCCGACCCCAGTGCTGGGTACACCGCCACAAAATGTCAGCGTCTCAGGAACTTGTCATGTGGCCTCAAGCATCAATTATCACAGTTTATAGGTCACATTAAAGGTGGAAAATGATTTTTTTTACATCACAGAAACCTGACAATTTAACATGGGTGTGTAGACTTTTTATATCCACTGTATATATACTCTACCTACATAGAATGAATAAGAACTGAATAAACTTACCTTCCAGATGGTTTATCTGTGGATAAAACAACCGCGACGCGCCAGAAAATCTGCCATAAATTCCTGAGGATCAGAGAAGCCGCTCTTACTGAAGTCCAGTTCTTCGTAGGAGACGACGCTCAGACAATTGCCTATTTTCTGAACGTTTTCCTTTGCTTTAATCACATCTTGGGCGATTTCGGATGCCTTTGCGTTTTTCTTGCACGCTCTGCGGAGGTGCACCGACAGATTGTCGTCAAATTCCCCACAGGTCTTGCAGACTAGGGGAGTGCGATTTCCCTTCTTGGCAGAACCCATCTTTGATGATCAGTAGGAAAGTAAAATGCTTCCAAGAAATGAACTGGAAAGGTGAGTATCCGATCCCCTCAGAGTACAGCAGCGGAGTCGGACAGAAGTAGAGAAGTCCTCGCAGTCTTCAGGAGAGAAGCTGTGGAGCTGTAGCAGAAAGCTCCAGGAGCCGAACACAAGTGATCTGATGCCCGGTCTCTGGAGGCTACATATATACAGTCACACTGACCAATCAGAGAGCAGGATGAAACAATAGACTCCACTGACCAATCAGAGAGCAGGATAAAACAATAGACTCCACTGACCAATCAGTGACGATACTGAAATAACATGTGATGTGTATTTAAATATTTAACCCCTAAGGGGGCAATGACATTAACCAATTATCTGACAGATTTTCATTGGTCAGATGGCCATTTACACACAGAGATCTTTTGTTCTACGCACAAACTATTGATCTGATTGGAAAGATATTGCTCAGATAATCTGTTGGTATAAATGCCCTCTAAGTATCTGCAGCCGGTCTGGACACCTTGGCGCGGCTTTTCTTCGCATCTCACATTCTAATCTAATTTCTGCCAACACAGACACAAAAACATTATTTTGAGCTGAATTGGTTATGAAAGATTAAAGGTTGATTCACGCTGAGCAGAGATGATGTCCGCCAACCATGTTGGAGAAGTAAAAGAGAGCACTGTGCATCAGCCACTGTGGTCACCAGACGAGCCTTTGGTGGTGGTGGTGTCACAGTGTGGGCAGGTGTGTCTGGTCAATACAGAAGTGCCCTACACTGTGTAACTGGTCCAGTGACAGCCCATACTACTGGAAGAACATCATTAATCCAGTCGTTGTGCCTTTGCATAAACAACACAGGCCTAATGTCATCTTCATGGAGGACCTCATCAAGGTTGCATCATTAGGGAACGGCTGCTTTAGACTGGGGAACCTCACATGGAGTGGTCTGCACTTTCTCCAGACCTTAATCCCATTGAAAACCTATGGGATCAGCTGAGTTGCCATGTAGAGGCATGTAACTCTGTACCTCAGAACCTCAATAACCTGAGGGCCACACCACAAGAAGAGTGGGATGCCATGCCTCAGCAGGCAGTATCACACAGCATACGATTAGATACACAGCTCCGCAGACAGTATCACACAGAATACGATTAGATACACAGCTCCGCAGACAGTATCACACATGATAGAATTAGATACACAGCTCAGCAGGCAGTATCACACATGATAGAATTACATACACAGCTCAGTAGACAGTATCACACATGATAGAATTAGATACACAGCTCAGCAGGCAGTATCATACATGATAGAATTAGATACACAGCTGAGCAGACAGTATCACACAGGATAGGATTAGATACACAGCTCAGCAGACAGCTAGGATTAGATACACAGCTCAGCAGTTTTGAAATGAATTGTTATGTGAATCGACTTCAGATGTTTCATCCGAAGTGGATTCGCTCATCCCTAATTACACACTTTTCGGGGGTAGTGAGACTTGGGGGCCTGTGATTCCACAAAGCATTTTAGGTCATTGCTACCTTGCTGACAGTCTTATTCCTGATCTGTTTGTGGATCTTTTATTATTCTTTGTCTTTATTTGATGTAATAAAGCTATAGATTTTTATATAAATTTCTTGTGTGGGCATGACTCCTGTAAACCCTTCTCGAGACATCCTGATTAGCATCACAGAAGACGTCTCCACCACATTGCCTGCTAGGACAACTTCATTCTCCGTCACTTGCATATTGTGATGAGATGACACGGACTGGAGACGTCCTGACCAGTTGCGATCCAATCTAGTATTCGGATCTGAATGGGGGAGTCCTTCTGAATGGGGGAGGCCTTAGAAATGTAAGTTCCTGTAAACACTTCTCTAGACATCCTGATTAGCATCACAGAAGACGTCTCCACCACGACTGACCCCAAGAAGGCTACCTAGAAACCTTCTCATCAGCTCCATCAATGATCCTACACATCTGACAGACTTCAGTACATTACATTACAGCCCAGACATTCTATATCACCAGATCTTAGATAAATAGATAATGAGACACACACTACTCAAAAAAAGGGATATTTGGCTTGGGGGTAAAAGTTATGGAAAACGTAAAGTTCTGGCTCCAGTGATATTATATCATGAAGGTCGGGGATTAAGTAGAAGCAGCAGTGGAGATTTCCTCATCTAAAACTATTTATTGAAACAAAAGCCGACCCCAGTGCTGGGTACACCGCCACAAAATGTCAGCGTCTCAGGAACTTGTCATGTGGCCTCAAGCATCAATTATCACAAGTCGCCTTATTGAATGCTGAGGCATGGCATCCCACTCTTCTTGTGGTGTGGCCCTCAGGTTATTGAGGTTCTGAGGTACAGAGTTACGTGCCTCTACATGGCAACTCAGCTGATCCCATAGGTTTTCAATGGGATTCAGGTCTGGAGAAAGTGCAGACCACTCCATGTGAGGTTCCCCAGTCTAAAGCAGCCGTTCCCTAATGATGCAACCTCGATGAGGTCCTCCATGAAGATGACATTAGGCCTGTGTTGTTTATGCAAAGGCACAACGACTGGATTAATGATGGTTTTCCAGTAGTATGGGCTGTCACTGGACCACTCACACAGTGTAGGGCACTTCTGTATTGACCAGACACACCTGCCCACACTGTGACACCACCACCACCAAAGGCTCGTCTGGTGCCCACAGTGGCTGATGCACAGTGCTCTCCTTGACGTAGCTCGGCAGACAGTATCACACAGGATAGGATTAGATACACAGCTCAGCAGTGTTGAAATGAAGTGTTATGTGAATCGACTTCAGATGTTTCATCCGAAGAGGATTCGCTCATCCCTAATTACACACTTTTCGGGGGTAGTGAGACTTGGGGGCCTGTGATTCCACAAAGCATTTTACGTCATTGCTACCTTGCTGACAGTCTTATTCCTGATCTGTTTGTGGATCTTTTATTATTCTTTGTCTTTATTTGATGTAATAAAGCTATAGATTTTTATATAAATTTCTTGTGTGGGCATGACTCCTGTAAACCCCTCTCGAGACATCCTGATTAGCATTACAGAAGACGTCTCCACCACATTGCCTGCTAGGACAACTTCATTCTCCGTTACTTGCATATTGTGATGAGATGACACGGACTGTAGACGTCCTGACCAGTTGCGATCCAATCTAGTATTTGGATCTGAATGGGGGAGTCCTTCTGAATGGGGGAGGCCTTAGAAATGTAAGTTCCTGTAAACACTTCTCTAGACATCCTGATTAGCATCACAGAAGACGTCTCCACCACGACTGACCCCAAGAAGGCTACCTAGAAACCTTCTCATCAGCTCCATCAATGATCCTACACATCTGATAGACTTCAGTACATTACATTACAGCCCAGACATTCTATATCACCAGATCTTAGATAAATAAATAGATAATGAGACATACACTACTCAAAAAAAGGGATATTTGGCTTGGGGGTGAATGTTATGGAAAATGTAAGGTTCTGGCTCCAGTGATATTATATCATGAAGGTCGGGGATTAAGTAGAAGCAGCAGTGGAGATTTCCTCATCTCAAACTATTTATCGAAACAAAAGCCGACCCCAGTGCTGGGTACACCGCCACAAAATGTCAGCGTCTCAGGAACTTGTCATGTGGCCTCAAGCATCAATTATCACAAGTCGCCTTATTGAATGCTGAGGCATGGCATCCCACTCTTCTTGTGGTGTGGCCCTCAGGTTATTGAGGTTCTGAGGTACAGAGTTACGTGCCTCTACATGGCAACTCAGCTGATCCCATAGGTTTTCAATGGGATTCAGGTCTGGAGAAAGTGCAGACCACTCCATGTGAGGTTCCCCAGTCTAAAGCAGCCGTTCCCTAATGATGCAACCTCAATGAGGTCCTCCATGAAGATGACATTAGGCCTGTGTTGTTTATGCAAAGGCACAACGACTGGATTAATGATGTTCTTCCAGTAGTATGGGCTGTCACTGGACCAGTCACACAGTGTAGGGCACTTCTATATTGACCAGACACACCTGCCCACACTGTGACACCACCACCACCAAAGGCTCGTCTGGTGACCACAGTGGCTGATGCACAGTGCTCTCTTTTACTTCTCCAACATGGTTGGCGGACATCATCTCTGCTCAGCGTGAATCAACCTTTAATCTTTCATAAACAATTCAGCTCAAAATAATGTTTTTGTGTCTGTGTTGGCAGAAATTAGATTAGAATGTGAGATGCGAAGAAAAGCCGCGCCAAGGTGTCCAGACCGGCTGCAGATACTTAGAGGGCATTTATACCAACAGATTATCTGAGCAATATCTTTCCAATCAGACCAATAGTTTGTGCGTAGAACAAAAGATCTCTGTGTGTAAATGGCCATCTGACCAATGAAAATCTGTCAGATAATTGGTTAATGTCATTGCCCCCTTAGGGGTTAAATATTTAAATACACATCACATGTTATTTCAGTATCGTCACTGATTGGTCAGTGGAGTCTATTGTTTTATCCTGCTCTCTGATTGGTCAGTGGAGTCTATTGTTTCATCCTGCTCTCTGATTGGTCAGTGTGACTGTATATATGTAGCCTCCAGAGACCGGGCATCAGATCACTTGTGTTCGGCTCCTGGAGCTTTCTGCTACAGCTCCACAGCTTCTCTCCTGAAGACTGCGAGGACTTCTCTACTTCTGTCAGACTCCGCTGCTGTACTCTGAGGGGATCGGATACTCACCTTTCCAGTTCATTTCTTGGAAGCATTTTACTTTCCTACTGATCATCAAAGAAAGAAGGGAAATCGCACTCCCCTAGTCTGCAAGACCTGTGGGGAATTTCACGACAATCTGTCGGTGCACCTCCGCAGAGCGTGCAAGAAAAACGCAAAGGCATCCGAAATCGCCCAAGATGTGATTAAAGCAAAGGAAAACGTTCAGAAAATAGGCAATTGTCTGAGCGTCGTCTCCTACGAAGAACTGGACTTCAGTAAGAGCGGCTTCTCTGATCCTCAGGAATTTATGGCAGATTTTCTGGCGCGTCGCGGTTGTTTTATCCACAGATAAACCATCTGGAAGGTAAGTTTATTCAGTTCTTATTCATTCTATGTAGGTAGAGTATATATACAGTGGATATAAAAAGTCTACACACCCCTGTTAAATTGTCAGGTTTCTGTGATGTAAAAAAAATCATTTTCCACCTTTAATGTGACCTATAAACTGTACAACTCAACTGAAAAACAAACTGAAATCTTTTAGGTAGAGGGAAGAAAACAAAATATATATATATAAGTGTGCACATCCTTAAACTAATACTTTGTTGAAGCCCCTTTTGATTTTATTCCAGCACTCAGTCTTTTTGGGTATGAGTCTATCAGCATGGCACATTTTGACTTGGCAAGATTTCCCACTCTTCTTTGCAAAAACCCTCCAAATCTGTCTGATTGCGAGGGCATCTCCTGGGCACAGCCCTCTTCAGATCACCCCACAGATTGTCAATCGGATTCAGGTCTGGGCTCTGGCTGGGCCATTCCAAAACTGTAATCTTCTTCTGGTGAAGCCATTCCTTTGTTGATTTGGATAGATGCTTTGGGTCGTTGTCATGCTGAAAGATGAAGTTCCTCTTCCTGTTCAGCTTTCTAGCAGAAGCCTGAAGGTTTTGGGCCAATATTGACTGGTATTTGGAACTGTTCAGAATTCCCTCTAGCTTAACTAAGGCCCCAGTTCCAGCTGAAGAAGAACAGCCCCTTGGCATGATGCTGCCACCACCATGCTTCACTGTGGGGATGGGGTTCTTTTGGTGAAGGGCAGTATTGTTTTTGGGCCAAACATATCTTTTGGAATTATGGCTAAAAAGTTCAACCTTGGTTTCATCAGACCATAACACCTTTTCCCACATGCTTTTGAGAGACTTCAGATGTGTTTTTGCAGAATGTCGCCTGGCTTGGATGTTTTTCTTGGAAAGAAAAGGCTTTCGTCTTGCCCCTCTACCCCATAGCCCAGACATATGAAGAATACGGGAGTTTGTTGTCACATGGACCACACAGCCAGGACTTGCCAGATATTTCTGCAGCTCCTTTAATGTTGCTGTAGGCCTCTTGGTCGCCTCCCAGACCAGTTTTCTTCTGGTCTTTTCATCAATTTTGGAGGGACGCCCAGTTCTAGGTAATGTCACTGCTGTGCCATATTTCCTCCACTTGATGGTGACGGTCTCCACTGTGTTCCATGGTAGATCTAATGCCTTGGAAATTCTTTTGTCCCCTTCTCCTGACTGATACCTTCTAACAATGAGATCCCTCTGATGCTTTGGAAGCTCTCTGTGGACTATGGCTTCTGCTGTGGGATGTGACTAAGAACATTTCAGGAAAGACCAACTAGAGCAGCTGCACTTTATTTGGGGTTAATCAGAGGCCCTTTACATGATGGCCGGTGTATGCTGACTCCGATCTAACAGGATTCTGAATGTGATTGCTTCATTCTAAACACAGCTACATGCCCAGTTATAAGAGGGTGTGCACACTTATGCAACAACATCATTTTAGTTTTTTTTCTTTTTTATCCCTCCACCTAAAATATTTCAGTTTGTTTTCCAATTGAGTTGTACAGTTTATAGGTCACATTAAAGGTGGAAAAAGTTCTGAAATGATTTATCTTTGTCTCATTTTTTTACATCACAGAAACCTGACATTTTAACAGGGGCGTGTAGACTTTTTATATCCACTGTGTATATGGTAATCCAGGAGGAGAAGACCTGGATGATGTGTAGGTGTTACTGGGGGGAGGGGGAGAAACAAAGACTAAAGAGGAGACTTTCTCTGTTCCTCCAGGCTGGACAAGCTGAGTAGCTGAGGTCTTCTGCTCTACCCCAACCACACAGACTGGTGAGAAGAACCTCGTTATTGGGAATACTCTGAAGTAAGGACTTTGGTGTCACCATTTACTTCTCCTGTCATACTGCTGAAGAAAGCGGCTGTAAGATGGACGCATTCTCTTCTTCATTTAAAAAACCAAACCTCTGACCTGAAGAGTTCTCCTGTGTCTGTGTTCCTGGCTGCTCCTGCCGTACGGCACCTGAGCTAAACCTTCGAAATTAGTGGAAGATGCGGGCAAACGTTTGTAATATGCAGTATATAATGCCCCCTGTAGAATATAGGATGCCCCACTTACTGTACATAATACTCCCCTGTAGTATATATAATGCCCCCCCCCCGCATTCTGTCGGAACACATATAGTACATACTCCCCTATAGTATATATAACGCCCCCCCCCCATTCTGCCGGAACACATATAGTACATACTCCCCTGTAGTATATATAACGCCCCCCCCCCATTCTGCCGGAACACATATAGTACATACTCCCCTGTGCGCCGTTCTTCTCCTTCCTCTGAGCTGTGGTCTGAGTGACACACAAGCTGCTGGGCAGGAGGTCACCGAGTATCACACAGGATAGGATTAGATACACAGCTCAGCAGGCAGTATCACACAGGATAGGATTAGACACACAGCTCAGCAGACTGTATCACACAGGATTGGATTAGATACACAGCTCAGCAGACAGTATCACACAGGATAGGATTAGATACACAGCTCAGCAGGCAGTATCACACAGGATAGGATTAGATACACAGCTCAGCAGACAGTATCACACATGATAGAATTAGATACACAGCTCAGCAGGCAGTATCACACATGATAGAATTAGATACACAGCTCAGCAGGCAGTATCACACATGATAGAATTAGATACACAGCTCAGCAGGCAGTATCACACATGATATAATTAGATACACAGCTCAGCAGACAGTATCACACAGGATAGGATGAGATACACAGCTCAGCAGGCAGTATCACACATGATAGAATTAGATACACAGCTCAGCAGACAGTATCACACAGGATAGGATTAGATACACAGCTCAGCAGACAGTATCACACAGGATAGGATTAGATACACAGCTCAGCAGACAGTATCACATGTGATAGAATTAGATACACAGCTCAGCAGGCAGTATCACACATGATAGAATTAGATACACAGCTCAGCAGGCAGTATCACACATGATAGAATTAGATACACAGCTCAGCAGACAGTATCACACAGGATAGGATTAGATACACAGCTCAGCAGACAGTATCACATGTGATAGAATTAGATACATAGCTCAGCAGACAGTATCACACAGGATAGGATTAGATACACAGCTCAGCAGGCAGTATCACACATGATAGAATTACATATACAGCTCAGCAGACAGTATCACACAGGATAGGATTAGATACACAGCTCAGCAGGCAGTATCACACAGGATAGGATTAGATACACATCTCAGCATGCAGTATCACACAGGATACAATTAGATACACAGCTCAGCAGACAGTATCACACAGGATAGGATTAGATACACAGCTCAGCAGACAGTATCACACAGGATAGGATTAGATACACAGCTCAGCATACTGTATCACACAGGATGCGATTAGATACACAGTTCCGCAGACAGTATCACACAGGATACGATTAGATACACAGCTCAGCAGACTGTATCACACAGAATAGGATTAGATACACAGCTCAGCAGGCAGTATCACACAGGATAGGATTAGATACACAGCTCAGCAGGGAGTATCACACAGGATACGATTAGATACACAGCTCCGCAGACAGTATCACACAGAATACGATTAGATACACAGCTCAGCAGGCAGTATCACACATGATAGAATTAGATACACAGCTCAGCAGACAGTATCACACATGATAGAATTAGATACACAGCTCAGCAGGCAGTATCATACATGATAGAATTAGATACACAGCTCAGCAGACAGTATCACACAGGATAGGATTAGATACACAGCTCAGCAGACAGTATCACACAGGATAGGATTAGATACACAGCTCAGCAGGCAGTATCATACATGATAGGATTAGATACACAGCTCAGCAGGGAGTATCACACAGGATACGATTAGATACACAGCTCCGCAGACAGTATCACACATGATAGAATTAGATACACAGCTCAGCAGGCAGTATCACACATGATAGAATTAGATACACAGCTCAGCAGACAGTATCACACATGATAGAATTAGATACACAGCTCAGCAGGCAGTATCATACATGATAGAATTAGATACACAGCTCAGCAGACAGTATCACACAGGATAGGATTAGATACACAGCTCAGCAGACAGTATCACACAGGATAGGATTAGATACACAGCTCAGCAGTGTTGAAATGAAGTGTTATGTGAATCGACTTCAGTTGTTTCATCCGAAGTGGATTCGCTCATCCCTAATTACACACTTTTCGGGGGTAGTGAGACTTGGGGGCCTGTGATTCCACGAAGCATTTTAGGTCATTGCTACCTTGCTGACAGTCTTATTCCTGATCTGTTTGTGGATCTTTTATTATTCTTTGTCTTTATTTGATGTAATAAAGCTATAGATTTTTATATAAATTTCTTGTGTGGGCATGACTCCTGTAAACCCTTCTCGAGACATCCTGATTAGCATCACAGAAGACGTCTCCACCACATTGCCTGCTAGGACAACTTCATTCTCCATCACTTGCATATTGTGATGAGATGACACGGACTGGAGACGTCCTGACCAGTTGCGATCCAATCTAGTATTCGGATCTGAATGGTGGAGTCCTTCTGAATGGGGGAGGCCTTAGAAATGTAAGTTCCTGTAAACACTTCTCTAGACATCCTGATTAGCATCACAGAAGACGTCTCCACCACGACTGACCCCAAGAAGGCTACCTAGAAACCTTCTCATCAGCTCCATCAATGATCCTACACATCTGATAGACTTCACTCAGTACATTACATTACAGCCCAGACATTTAATATCACCAGATCTTAGATAAATAGATAATGAGACACACACTACTCAAAAAAAGGGATATTTGGCTTGGGGGTGAAAGTTATGGAAAACGTAAAGTTCTGGCTCCAGTGATATTATATCATGAAGGTCGGGGATTAAGTAGAAGCAGCAGTGGAGATTTCCTCATCTAAAACTATTTATTGAAACAAAAGCCGACCCCAGTGCTGGGTACACCGCCACAAAATGTCAGCGTCTCAGGAACTTGTCATGTGGCCTCAAGCATCAATTATCACAAGTCGCCTTATTGAATGCTGAGGCATGGCATCCCACTCTTCTTGTGGTGTGGCCCTCAGGTTATTGAGGTTCTGAGGTACAGAGTTACATGCCTCTACATGGCAACTCAGCTGATCCCTTAGGTTTTCAATGGGATTAAGGTCTGGAGAAAGTGCAGACCACTCCATGTGAGGTTCCCCAGTCTAAAGCAGCCGTTCCCTAATGATGCAACCTCGATGAGGTCCTCCATGAAGATGACATTAGGCCTGTGTTGTTTATGCAAAGGCACAACGACTGGATTAATGATGTTCTTCCAGTAGTATGGGCTGTCACTGGACCAGTTACACAGTGTAGGGCACTTCTGTATTGACCAGACACACCTGCCCACACTGTGACACCACCACCACCAAAGGCTCGTCTGGTGACCACAGTGGCTGATGCACAGTGCTCTCTTTTACTTCTCCAACATGGTTGGCGGACATCATCTCTGCTCAGCGTGAATCAACCTTTAATCTTTCATAACCAATTCAGCTCAAAATAATGTTTTTGTGTCTGTGTTGGCAGAAATTAGATTAGAATGTGAGATGCGAAGAAAAGCCGCGCCAAGGTGTCCAGACTGGCTGCAGATACTTAGAGGGCATTTATACCAACAGATTATCTGAGCAATATCTTTCCAATCAGATCAATAGTTTGTGCGTAGAACAAAAGATCTCTGTGTGTAAATGGCCATCTGACCAATGAAAATCTGTCAGATAATTGGTTAATGTCATTGCCCCCTTAGGGGTTAAATATTTAAATACACATCACATGTTATTTCAGTATCGTCACTGATTGGTCAGTGGAGTCTATTGTTTTATCCTGCTCTCTGATTGGTCAGTGGAGTCTATTGTTTCATCCTGCTCTCTGATTGGTCAGTGTGACTGTATATATGTAGCCTCCAGAGACCGGGCATCAGATCACTTGTGTTCGGCTCCTGGAGCTTTCTGCTACAGCTCCACAGCTTCTCTCCTGAAGACTGCGAGGACTTCTCTACTTCTGTCAGACTCCGCTGCTGTACTCTGAGGGGATCGGATACTCACCTTTCCAGTTCATTTCTTGGAAGCATTTTACTTTCCTACTGATCATCGAAGATGGGCTCTGCCAAGAAGGGAAATCGCACTCCCCTAGTCTGCAAGACCTGTGGGGAATTTCACGACAATCTGTCGGTGCACCTCCGCAGAGCGTGCAAGAAAAACGCAAAGGCATCCGAAATCGCCCAAGATGTGATTAAAGCAAAGGAAAACGTTCAGAAAATAGGCAATTGTCTGAGCGTTGTCTCCTACGAAGAACTGGACTTCAGTAAGAGCGGCTTCTCTGATCCTCAGGAATTTATGGCAGATTTTCTGGCGCGTCGCGGTTGTTTTATCCACAGATAAACCATCTGGAAGGTAAGTTTATTCAGTTCTTATTCATTCTATGTAGGTAGAGTATATATACAGTGGATATAAAAAGTCTACACACCCCTGTTAAATTGTCAGGTTTCTGTGATGTAAAAAAAATCATTTTCCACCTTTAATGTGACCTATAAACTGTACAACTCAACTGAAAAACAAACTGAAATCTTTTAGGTAGAGGGAAGAAAGCAAAATATATATATATAAGTGTGCACATCCTTAAACTAATACTTTGTTGAAGCCCCTTTTGATTTTATTCCAGCACTCAGTCTTTTTGGGTATGAGTCTATCAGCATGGCACATTTTGACTTGGCAAGATTTCCCACTCTTCTTTGCAAAAACCCTCCAAATCTGTCTGATTGCGAGGGCATCTCCTGGGCACAGCCCTCTTCAGATCACCCCACAGATTGTCAATCGTATTCAGGTCTGGGCTCTGGCTGGGCCATTCCAAAACTGTAATCTTCTTCTGGTGAAGCCATTCCTTTGTTGATTTGGATAGATGCTTTGGGTCGTTGTCATGCTGAAAGATGAAGTTCCTCTTCCTGTTCAGCTTTCTAGCAGAAGCCTGAAGGTTTTGGGCCAATATTGACTGGTATTTGGAACTGTTCAGAATTCCCTCTAGCTTAACTAAGGCCCCAGTTCCAGCTGAAGAAGAACAGCCCCTTGGCATGATGCTGCCACCACCATGCTTCACTGTGGGGATGGGGTTCTTTTGGTGAAGGGCAGTATTGTTTTTGGGCCAAACATATCTTTTGGAATTATGGCTAAAAAGTTCAACCTTGGTTTCATCAGACCATAACACCTTTTCCCACATGCTTTTGAGAGACTTCAGATGTGTTTTTGCAGAATGTCGCCTGGCTTGGATGTTTTTCTTGGAAAGAAAAGGCTTTCGTCTTGCCCCTCTACCCCATAGCCCAGACATATGAAGAATACGGGAGTTTGTTGTCACATGGACCACACAGCCAAGACTTGCCAGATATTCCTGCAGCTCCTTTAATGTTGCTGTAGGCCCCTTGGTCGCCTCCCAGACCAGTTTTCTTCTGGTCTTTTCATCAATTTTGGAGGGACGCCCAGTTCTAGGTAATGTCACTGCTGTGCCATATTTCCTCCACTGTGTTCCATGGTAGATCTAATGCCTTGGAAATTCTTTTGTCCCCTTCTCCTGACTGATACCTTCTAACAATGAGATCCCTCTGATGCTTTGGAAGCCCTCTGTGGACCATGGCTTCTGCTGTGGGATGTGACTAAGAACATTTCAGGAAAGACCAACTAGAGCAGCTGCACTTTATTTGGGGTTAATCAGAGGCCCTTTACATGATGGCCGGTGTATGCTGACTCCGATCTAACAGGATTCTGAATGTGATTGCTTCATTCTAAACACAGCTACATGCCCAGTTATAAGAGGGTGTGCACACTTATGCAACAACATCATTTTAGTTTTTTTTTCTTTTTCTTCCCTCCACCTAAAATATTTCAGTTTGTTTTCCAATTGAGTTGTACAGTTTATAGGTCACATTAAAGGTGGAAAAAGTTCTGAAATGATTTATCTTTGTTTCATTTTTTTACATCACAGAAACCTGACATTTTAACAGGGGCGTGTAGACTTTTTATATCCACTGTGTATATGGTAATCCAGGAGGAGAAGACCTGGATGATGTGTAGGTGTTACTGGGGGGAGGGGGAGAAACAAAGACTAAAGAGGAGACTTTCTCTGTTCCTCCAGGCTGGACAAGCTGAGTAGCTGAGGTCTTCTGCTCTACCCCAACCACACAGACTGGTGAGAAGAACCTCGTTATTGGGAACACTCTGAAGTAAGGACTTTGGCTTCACCATTTACTTCTCCTGTCATACTGCTGAAAAAAGCGGCTGTAAGATGGACGCATTCTCTTCTTCATTTAATAAACCAAACCTCTGACCTGAAGAGTTCTCCTGTGTCTGTGTTCCTGGCTGCTCCTGCCGTACGGCACCTGAGCTAAACCTCCGCAATTAGTGGAAGATGCGGGCAAAGGTTTGTAATATGCAGTATATAATGCCCCCTGTAGAATATAGGATGCCCCACTTACTGTACATAACACTCCCCTGTAGTATATATAATGCCCCCCCCCCCCGCATTCTGTCGGAACACATATAGTGCATACTCCCCTATAGTATATATAACGCCCCCCCCCCCCCCCTATTCTGCCGGAACACATATAGTACATACTCCCCTGTGCGCCGTTCTTCTCCTTCCTCTGAGCTGTGGTCTGAGTGACACACAAGCTGCTGGGCAGGAGGTCACCGAGTATCACACAGGATAGGATTAGATACACAGCTCAGCAGGCAGTATCACACAGGATAGGATTAGATACACAGCTCAGCAGACTGTATCACACAGGATTGGATTAGATACACAGCTCAGCAGACAGTATCACACAGGATAGGATTAGATACACAGCTCAGCAGGCAGTATCACACAGGATAGGATTAGATACACAGCTCAGCAGACAGTATCACACATGATAGAATTAGATACACAGCTCAGCAGGCAGTATCACACATGATAGAATTAGATACACAGCTCAGCAGGCAGTATCACACATGATAGAATTAAATACACAGCTCAGCAGGCAGTATCACACATGATAGAATTAGATACACAGCTCAGCAGACAGTATCACACAGGATAGGGTGAGATACACAGCTCAGCAGGCAGTATCACACATGATAGAATTAGATACACAGCTCAGCAGACAGTATCACACAGGATAGGATTAGATACACAGCTCAGCAGACAGTATCACACAGGATAGGATTAGATACACAGCTCAGCAGACAGTATCACATGTGATAGAATTAGATACATAGCTCAGCAGACCGTATCACACATGATAGAATTAGATACACAGCTCAGCAGGCAGTATCACACATGATAGAATTAGATACACAGCAGGCAGTATCACACATGATAGAATTAGATACACAGCTCAGCAGACAGTATCACACAGGATAGGATTAGATACACAGCTCAGCAGGCAGTATCACACATGATAGAATTACATACACAGCTCAGCAGACAGTATCACACAGGATAGGATTAGATACACAGCTCAGCAGGCAGTATCACACAGGATAGGATTAGATACACATCTCAGCATGCAGTATCACACAGGATACGATTAGATACACAGCTCAGCAGACAGTATCACACAGGATAGGATTAGATACACAGCTCAGCAGACAGTATCACACAGGATAGGATTAGATACACAGCTCAGCATACTGTATCACACAGGACACGATTAGATACACAGCTCCGCAGACAGTATCACACAGGATAGGATTAGATACACAGCTCAGCAGACTGTATCACACAGAATAGGATTAGATACACAGCTCAGCAGGCAGTATCACACAGGATAGGATTAGATACACAGCTCAGCAGGGAGTATCACACAGGATACGATTAGATACACAGCTCCGCAGACAGTATCACACAGAATACGATTAGATACACAGCTCAGCAGGCAGTATCACACATGATAGGATTAGATACACAGCTCAGCAGACAGTATCACACATGATAGAATTAGATACACAGCTCAGCAGGCAGTATCATACATGATAGAATTAGATACACAGCTCAGCAGACAGTATCACACAGGATAGGATTAGATACACAGCTCAGCAGACAGTATCACACAGGATAGGATTAGATACACAGCTCAGCAGACAGTATCACACAGGATAGGATTAGATACACAGCTCAGCAGGCAGTATCACACAGGAGAGGATTAGATACACAGCTCAGCAGACAGTATCACATAGGATAGGATTAGATACACAGCTCAGCAGGCAGTATCACACAGGATAGGATTAGATACACAGCTCAGCAGGCAGTATCACACAGGATAGGATTAGATACACAGCTCAGCAGTGTTGAAATGAATTGTTATGTGAATCGACTTCAGATGTTTCATCCGAAGTGGATTCGCTCATCCCTAATTACACACTTTTCAGGGGTAGTGAGACTTGGGGGCCTGTGATTCCACGAAGCATTTTAGGTCATTGCTACCTTGCTGACAGTCTTATTCCTGATCTGTTTGTGGATCTTTTATTATTCTTTGTCTTTATTTGATGTAATAAAGCTATAGATTTTTATATAAATTTCTTGTGTGGGCATGACTCCTGTAAACCCTTCTCGAGACACCCTGATTAGCATCACAGAAGACGTCTCCACCACATTGCCTGCTAGGACAACTTCATTCTCCATCACTTGCATATTGTGATGAGATGACACGGACTGGAGACGTCCTGACCAGTTGCGATCCAATCTAGTATTCGGATCTGAATGGTGGAGTCCTTCTGAATGGGGGAGGCCTTAGAAATGTAAGTTCCTGTAAACACTTCTCTAGACATCCTGATTAGCATCACAGAAGACGTCTCCACCACGACTGACCCCAAGAAGGCTACCTAGAAACCTTCTCATCAGCTCCATCAATGATCCTACACATCTGACAGACTTCACTCAGTACATTACATTACAGCCCAGACATTTAATATCACCAGATCTTAGATAAATAGATAATGAGACACACACTACTCAAAAAAAATGGATATTTGGCTTGGGGGTGAAAGTTATGGAAAACGTAAAGTTCTGGCTCCAGTGATATTATATCATGAAGGTCGGGGATTAAGTAGAAGCAGCAGTGGAGATTTCCTCATCTCAAACTATTTATTGAAACAAAAGCCGACCCCAGTGCTGGGTACACCGCCACAAAATGTCAGCGTCTCAGGAACTTGTCATGTGGCCTCAAGCATCAATTATCACAAGTCGCCTTATTGAATGCTGAGGCATGGCATCCCACTCTTCTTGTGGTGTGGCCCTCAGGTTTTTGAGGTTCTGAGGTACAGAGTTACGTGCCTCTACATGGCAACTCAGCTGATCCTATAGGTTTTCAATGGGATTCAGGTCTGGAGAAAGTGCAGACCACTCCATGTGAGGTTCCCCAGTCTAAAGCAGCCGTTCCCTAATGATGCAACCTCGATGAGGTCCTCCATGAAGATGACATTAGGCCTGTGTTGTTTATGAAAAGGCACAACGACTGGATTAATGATGTTCTTCCAGTAGTATGGGCTGTCACTGGACCAGTCACACAGTGTAGGGCACTTCTGTATTGACCAGACACACCTGCCCACACTGTGACACCACCACCACCACCACCAAAGGCTCGTCTGGTGCCCACAGTGGCTGATGCACAGTGCTCTCCTTGACGTAGCTCGGCAGACAGTATCACACAGGATAGGATTAGATACACAGCTCAGCAGTGTTGAAATGAAGTGTTATGTGAATCGACTTCAGTTGTTTCATCCGAAGTGGATTCGCTCATCCCTAATTACACACTTTTCGGGGGTAGTGAGACTTGGGGGCCTGTGATTCCACAAAGCATTTTAGGTCATTGCTACCTTGCTGACAGTCTTATTCCTGATCTGTTTGTGGATCTTTTATTATTCTTTGTCTTTATTTGATGTAATAAAGCTATAGATTTTTATATAAATTTCTTGTGTGGGCATGACTCCTGTAAACCCTTCTCGAGACATCCTGATTAGCATCACAGAAGACGTCTCCACCACATTGCCTGCTAGGACAACTTCATTCTCCATCACTTGCATATTGTGATGAGATGACACGGACTGGAGACGTCCTGACCAGTTGCGATCCAATCTAGTATTCGGATCTGAATGGGGGAGTCCTTCTGAATGGGGGAGGCCTTAGAAATGTAAGTTCCTGTAAACACTTCTCTAGACATCCTGATTAGCATCACAGAAGACGTCTCCACCACGACTGACACCAAGAAGGCTACCTAGAAACCTTCTCATCAGCTCCATCAATGATCCTACACATCTGACAGACTTCAGTACATTACATTACAGCCCAGACAATCTATATCACCAGATCTTAGATAAATAAATAGATAATGAGACATACACTACTCAAAAAAAGGGATATTTGGCTTTGGGGTGAATGTTATGGAAAATGTAAAGTTCTGGCTCCAGTGATATTATATCATGAAGGTCGGGGATTAAGTAGAAGCAGCAGTGGAGATTTCCTCATCTAAAACTATTTATTGAAACAAAAGCCGACCCCAGTGCTGGGTACACCGCCACAAAATGTCAGCGTCTCAGGAACTTGTCATGTGGCCTCAAGCATCAATTATCACAAGTCGCCTTATTGAATGCTGAGGCATGGCATCCCACTCTTCTTGTGGTGTGGCCCTCAGGTTATTGAGGTTCTGAGGTACAGAGTTACGTGCCTCTACATGGCAACTCAGCTGATCCCATAGGTTTTCAATGGGATTAAGGTCTGGAGAAAGTGCAGACCACTCCATGTGAGGTTCCCCAGTCTAAAGCAGCCGTTCCCTAATGATGCAACCTCGATGAGGTCCTCCATGAAGATGACATTAGGCCTGTGTTGTTTATGCAAAGGCACAACGACTGGATTAATGATGTTCTTCCAGTAGTATGGGCTGTCACTGGACCAGTCACACAGTGTAGGGCACTTCTGTATTGACCAGACACACCTGCCCACACTGTGACACCACCACCACCAAAGGCTCGTCTGGTGCCCACAGTGGCTGATGCACAGTGCTCTCCTTGACGTAGCTCGGCAGACAGTATCACACAGGATAGGATTAGATACACAGCTCAGCAGTGTTGAAATGAAGTGTTATGTGAATCGACTTCAGTTGTTTCATCCGAAGTGGATTCGCTCATCCCTAATTACACACTTTTCGGGGGTAGTGAGACTTGGGGGCCTGTGATTCCACAAAGCATTTTAGGTCATTTAGAAAATATGTGGATAGCTCACCACCCTCCTCAGTATGGTAGGGGTGCTCTAGCCGAAGGACTGCTCACTCAGTCAGTACAAGAGATATGCATAAACTAGAAAAGACGGCTGGCACTCGCTACGTGGTTGCACATCAAACAACAGTTTATTAATAATTACCCGCTAGTTCAATCATATACATTAGCAGAAATATATATACTTTAACATTAAAATACCTATATTAAAAGAACCCCTAAAAAATAAATAATAAAAATTCAATGGCACTGGACTAATAGTATCATGAACCGCACCAAAATGAAGTTGCTTGGGACAGTATAGTGTTTCTTTGCCAATTGGCAATAAGTGTCCAATCCGGTGTACTGTCTCTTTAATTGAGGAAATATAGCCAAGTCCGCAAGTTGTTTTAGTTGTTGGGGGATATCAACTCCCTCTCTAGATTTATCATCAATAATTCTTGTATTGCTGGATATTGCAGCCTTCAGTAGTTGGATATATGGTAAATTCACATAGAAATAATATCTTACCAACATACACGCCACTCTGGCCGTCTGATTTCGCCGCGTTGTTCCACTGCTCGCTCTCGGCGTCTCCGCTCTCTGGCGTCTATCACGTGGTACCCCAGAGATATCGCGGGACTTGGGAGTTTGAGTATAATAGTCTTAGTCCGATACTCCTGTGAGAGCTGTAGGTCGGATGAAGAAATGGAGCGCTCCACTTTGTAAAAAATACTTCAACTTTCATCCATCGTCTCCAGAAACTTGATTTTGACAGGGATATAACGCTAAACGCGTTTCGAGGACTTCAGTCCTCTTCCTTCTGTGGCCCTCAGGTTATTGAGGTTCTGAGGTACAGAGTTACGTGCCTCTACATGGCAACTCAGCTGATCCCATAGGTTTTCAATGGGATTAAGGTCTGGAGAAAGTGCAGACCACTCCATGTGAGGTTCCCCAGTCTAAAGCAGCCATTCCCTAATGATGCAACCTCGATTAGGTCCTCCATGAAGATGACATTAGGCTTGTGTTGTTTATGCAAAGGCACAACGACTGGATTAATGATGTTCTTCCAGTAGTATGGGCTGTCACTGGACCAGTCACACAGTGTAGGGCACTTCTGTATTGACCAGACACACCTGCCCACACTGTGACACCACCACCACCAAAGGCTCGTCTGGTGACCACAGTGGCTGATGCACAGTGCTCTCTTTTACTTCTCCAACATGGTTGGCGGACATCATCTCTGCTCAGCGTGAATCAACCTTTAATCTTTTATAACCAATTCAGCTCAAAATAATGTTTTTGTGTCTGTGTTGGCAGAAATTAGATTAGAATGTGAGATGCGAAGAAAAGCCGCGCCAAGGTGTCCAGACCGGCTGCAGATACTTAGAGGGCATTTATACCAACAGATTATCTGAGCAATATCTTTCCAATCAGATCAATAGTTTGTGCGTAGAACAAAAGATCTCTGTGTGTAAATGGCCATCTGACCAATGAAAATCTGTCAGATAATTGGTTAATGTCATTGCCCCCTTAGGGGTTAAATATTTAAATACACATCACATGTTATTTCAGTATCGTCACTGATTGGTCAGTGGAGTCTATTGTTTTATCCTGCTCTCTGATTGGTCAGTGGAGTCTATTGTTTCATCCTGCTCTCTGATTGGTCAGTGTGACTGTATATATGTAGCCTCCAGAGACCGGGCATCAGATCACTTGTGTTCGGCTCCTGGAGCTTTCTGCTACAGCTCCACAGCTTCTCTCCTGAAGACTGCGAGGACTTCTCTACTTCTGTCAGACTCCGCTGCTGTACTCTGAGGGGATCGGATACTCACCTTTCCAGTTCATTTCTTGGAAGCATTTTACTTTCCTACTGATCATCGAAGATGGGCTCTGCCAAGAAGGGAAATCGCACTCCCCTAGTCTGCAAGACCTGTGGGGAATTTCACGACAATCTGTCGGTGCACCTCCGCAGAGCGTGCAAGAAAAACGCAAAGGCATCCGAAATCGCCCAAGATGTGATTAAAGCAAAGGAAAACGTTCAGAAAATAGGCAATTGTCTGAGCGTTGTCTCCTACGAAGAACTGGACTTCAGTAAGAGCGGCTTCTCTGATCCTCAGGAATTTATGGCAGATTTTCTGGCGCGTCGCGGTTGTTTTATCCACAGATAAACCATCTGGAAGGTAAGTTTATTCAGTTCTTATTCATTCTATGTAGGTAGAGTATATATACAGTGGATATAAAAAGTCTACACACCCCTGTTAAATTGTCAGGTTTCTGTGATGTAAAAAAAATCATTTTCCACCTTTAATGTGACCTATAAACTGTACAACTCAACTGAAAAACAAACTGAAATCTTTTAGGTAGAGGGAAGAAAGCAAAATATATATATATAAGTGTGCACATCCTTAAACTAATACTTTGTTGAAGCCCCTTTTGATTTTATTCCAGCACTCAGTCTTTTTGGGTATGAGTCTATCAGCATGGCACATTTTGACTTGGCAAGATTTCCCACTCTTCTTTGCAAAAACCCTCCAAATCTGTCTGATTGCGAGGGCATCTCCTGGGCACAGCCCTCTTCAGATCACCCCACAGATTGTCAATCGTATTCAGGTCTGGGCTCTGGCTGGGCCATTCCAAAACTGTAATCTTCTTCTGGTGAAGCCATTCCTTTGTTGATTTGGATAGATGCTTTGGGTCGTTGTCATGCTGAAAGATGAAGTTCCTCTTCCTGTTCAGCTTTCTAGCAGAAGCCTGAAGGTTTTGGGCCAATATTGACTGGTATTTGGAACTGTTCAGAATTCCCTCTAGCTTAACTAAGGCCCCAGTTCCAGCTGAAGAAGAACAGCCCCTTGGCATGATGCTGCCACCACCATGCTTCACTGTGGGGATGGGGTTCTTTTGGTGAAGGGCAGTATTGTTTTTGGGCCAAACATATCTTTTGGAATTATGGCTAAAAAGTTCAACCTTGGTTTCATCAGACCATAACACCTTTTCCCACATGCTTTTGAGAGACTTCAGATGTGTTTTTGCAGAATGTCGCCTGGCTTGGATGTTTTTCTTGGAAAGAAAAGGCTTTCGTCTTGCCCCTCTACCCCATAGCCCAGACATATGAAGAATACGGGAGTTTGTTGTCACATGGACCACACAGCCAAGACTTGCCAGATATTCCTGCAGCTCCTTTAATGTTGCTGTAGGCCCCTTGGTCGCCTCCCAGACCAGTTTTCTTCTGGTCTTTTCATCAATTTTGGAGGGACGCCCAGTTCTAGGTAATGTCACTGCTGTGCCATATTTCCTCCACTGTGTTCCATGGTAGATCTAATGCCTTGGAAATTCTTTTGTCCCCTTCTCCTGACTGATACCTTCTAACAATGAGATCCCTCTGATGCTTTGGAAGCCCTCTGTGGACCATGGCTTCTGCTGTGGGATGTGACTAAGAACATTTCAGGAAAGACCAACTAGAGCAGCTGCACTTTATTTGGGGTTAATCAGAGGCCCTTTACATGATGGCCGGTGTATGCTGACTCCGATCTAACAGGATTCTGAATGTGATTGCTTCATTCTAAACACAGCTACATGCCCAGTTATAAGAGGGTGTGCACACTTATGCAACAACATCATTTTAGTTTTTTTTTCTTTTTCTTCCCTCCACCTAAAATATTTCAGTTTGTTTTCCAATTGAGTTGTACAGTTTATAGGTCACATTAAAGGTGGAAAAAGTTCTGAAATGATTTATCTTTGTTTCATTTTTTTACATCACAGAAACCTGACATTTTAACAGGGGCGTGTAGACTTTTTATATCCACTGTGTATATGGTAATCCAGGAGGAGAAGACCTGGATGATGTGTAGGTGTTACTGGGGGGAGGGGGAGAAACAAAGACTAAAGAGGAGACTTTCTCTGTTCCTCCAGGCTGGACAAGCTGAGTAGCTGAGGTCTTCTGCTCTACCCCAACCACACAGACTGGTGAGAAGAACCTCGTTATTGGGAACACTCTGAAGTAAGGACTTTGGCTTCACCATTTACTTCTCCTGTCATACTGCTGAAAAAAGCGGCTGTAAGATGGACGCATTCTCTTCTTCATTTAATAAACCAAACCTCTGACCTGAAGAGTTCTCCTGTGTCTGTGTTCCTGGCTGCTCCTGCCGTACGGCACCTGAGCTAAACCTCCGCAATTAGTGGAAGATGCGGGCAAAGGTTTGTAATATGCAGTATATAATGCCCCCTGTAGAATATAGGATGCCCCACTTACTGTACATAACACTCCCCTGTAGTATATATAATGCCCCCCCCCGCATTCTGTCGGAACACATATAGTGCATACTCCCCTATAGTATATATAACGCCCCCCCCCCCCTATTCTGCCGGAACACATATAGTACATACTCCCCTGTGCGCCGTTCTTCTCCTTCCTCTGAGCTGTGGTCTGAGTGACACACAAGCTGCTGGGCAGGAGTTCACCGAGTATCACACAGGATAGGATTAGATACACAGCTCGTCATGCAGTATCACACAGGATAGGATTAGATACACAGCTCAGCAGACTGTATCACACAGGATTGGATTAGATACACAGCTCAGCAGACAGTATCACACAGGATAGGATTAGATACACAGCTCAGCAGGCAGTATCACACAGGATAGGATTAGATACACAGCTCAGCAGACAGTATCACACAGGATAGAATTAGATACACAGCTCAGCAGGCAGTATCACACAGGATAGAATTAGATACACAGCTCAGCAGGCAGTATCACACAGGATAGAATTAGATACACAGCTCAGCAGGCAGTATCACACATGATAGAATTAGATACACAGCTCAGAAGACAGTATCACACAGGATAGGGTGAGATACACAGCTCAGCAGGCAGTATCACACATGATAGAATTAGATACACAGCTCAGCAGACAGTATCACACAGGATAGGATTAGATACACAGCTCAGCAGACAGTATCACACAGGATAGGATTAGATACACAGCTCAGCAGACAGTATCACATGTGATAGAATTAGATACATAGCTCAGCAGACCGTATCACACATGATAGAATTAGATACACAGCTCAGCAGGCAGTATCACACATGATAGAATTAGATACACAGCAGGCAGTATCACACATGATAGAATTAGATACACAGCTCAGCAGACAGTATCACACAGGATAGGATTAGATACACAGCTCAGCAGGCAGTATCACACATGATAGAATTACATACACAGCTCAGCAGACAGTATCACACAGGATAGGATTAGATACACAGCTCAGCAGGCAGTATCACACAGGATAGGATTAGATACACATCTCAGCATGCAGTATCACACAGGATACGATTAGATACACAGCTCAGCAGACAGTATCACACAGGATAGGATTAGATACACAGCTCAGCAGACAGTATCACACAGGATAGGATTAGATACACAGCTCAGCATACTGTATCACACAGGACACGATTAGATACACAGCTCCGCAGACAGTATCACACAGGATAGGATTAGATACACAGCTCAGCAGACAGTATCACACAGAATAGGATTAGATACACAGCTCAGCAGGCAGTATCACACAGGATAGGATTAGATACACAGCTCAGCAGGGAGTATCACACAGGATACGATTAGATACACAGCTCCGCAGACAGTATCACACAGAATACGATTAGATACACAGCTCAGCAGGCAGTATCACACATGATAGGATTAGATACACAGCTCAGCAGACAGTATCACACATGATAGAATTAGATACACAGCTCAGCAGGCAGTATCACACATGATAGAATTAGATACACAGCTCAGCAGACAGTATCACACAGGATAGGATTAGATACACAGCTCAGCAGACAGTATCACACAGGATAGGATTAGATACACAGCTCAGCAGACAGTATCACACAGGATAGGATTAGATACACAGCTCAGCAGGCAGTATCACACAGGAGAGGATTAGATACACAGCTCAGCAGACAGTATCACATAGGATAGGATTAGATACACAGCTCAGCAGGCAGTATCACACAGGATAGGATTAGATACACAGCTCAGCAGGCAGTATCACACAGGATAGGATTAGATACACAGCTCAGCAGTGTTGAAATGAATTGTTATGTGAATCGACTTCAGATGTTTCATCCGAAGTGGATTCGCTCATCCCTAATTACACACTTTTCGGGGGTAGTGAGACTTGGGGGCCTGTGATTCCACGAAGCATTTTAGGTCATTGCTACCTTGCTGACAGTCTTATTCCTGATCTGTTTGTGGATCTTTTATTATTCTTTGTCTTTATTTGATGTAATAAAGCTATAGATTTTTATATAAATTTCTTGTGTGGGCATGACTCCTGTAAACCCTTCTCGAGACACCCTGATTAGCATCACAGAAGACGTCTCCACCACATTGCCTGCTAGGACAACTTCATTCTCCATCACTTGCATATTGTGATGAGATGACACGGACTGGAGACGTCCTGACCAGTTGCGATCCAATCTAGTATTCGGATCTGAATGGTGGAGTCCTTCTGAATGGGGGAGGCCTTAGAAATGTAAGTTCCTGTAAACACTTCTCTAGACATCCTGATTAGCATCACAGAAGACGTCTCCACCACGACTGACCCCAAGAAGGCTACCTAGAAACCTTCTCATCAGCTCCATCAATGATCCTACACATCTGACAGACTTCACTCAGTACATTACATTACAGCCCAGACATTTAATATCACCAGATCTTAGATAAATAGATAATGAGACACACACTACTCAAAAAAAATGGATATTTGGCTTGGGGGTGAAAGTTATGGAAAACGTAAAGTTCTGGCTCCAGTGATATTATATCATGAAGGTCGGGGATTAAGTAGAAGCAGCAGTGGAGATTTCCTCATCTCAAACTATTTATTGAAACAAAAGCCGACCCCAGTGCTGGGTACACCGCCACAAAATGTCAGCGTCTCAGGAACTTGTCATGTGGCCTCAAGCATCAATTATCACAAGTCGCCTTATTGAATGCTGAGGCATGGCATCCCACTCTTCTTGTGGTGTGGCCCTCAGGTTTTTGAGGTTCTGAGGTACAGAGTTACGTGCCTCTACATGGCAACTCAGCTGATCCTATAGGTTTTCAATGGGATTCAGGTCTGGAGAAAGTGCAGACCACTCCATGTGAGGTTCCCCAGTCTAAAGCAGCCGTTCCCTAATGATGCAACCTCGATGAGGTCCTCCATGAAGATGACATTAGGCCTGTGTTGTTTATGAAAAGGCACAACGACTGGATTAATGATGTTCTTCCAGTAGTATGGGCTGTCACTGGACCAGTCACACAGTGTAGGGCACTTCTGTATTGACCAGACACACCTGCCCACACTGTGACACCACCACCACCACCACCAAAGGCTCGTCTGGTGCCCACAGTGGCTGATGCACAGTGCTCTCCTTGACGTAGCTCGGCAGACAGTATCACACAGGATAGGATTAGATACACAGCTCAGCAGTGTTGAAATGAAGTGTTATGTGAATCGACTTCAGTTGTTTCATCCGAAGTGGATTCGCTCATCCCTAATTACACACTTTTCGGGGGTAGTGAGACTTGGGGGCCTGTGATTCCACAAAGCATTTTAGGTCATTGCTACCTTGCTGACAGTCTTATTCCTGATCTGTTTGTGGATCTTTTATTATTCTTTGTCTTTATTTGATGTAATAAAGCTATAGATTTTTATATAAATTTCTTGTGTGGGCATGACTCCTGTAAACCCTTCTCGAGACATCCTGATTAGCATCACAGAAGACGTCTCCACCACATTGCCTGCTAGGACAACTTCATTCTCCATCACTTGCATATTGTGATGAGATGACACGGACTGGAGACGTCCTGACCAGTTGCGATCCAATCTAGTATTCGGATCTGAATGGGGGAGTCCTTCTGAATGGGGGAGGCCTTAGAAATGTAAGTTCCTGTAAACACTTCTCTAGACATCCTGATTAGCATCACAGAAGACGTCTCCACCACGACTGACACCAAGAAGGCTACCTAGAAACCTTCTCATCAGCTCCATCAATGATCCTACACATCTGACAGACTTCAGTACATTACATTACAGCCCAGACAATCTATATCACCAGATCTTAGATAAATAAATAGATAATGAGACATACACTACTCAAAAAAAGGGATATTTGGCTTTGGGGTGAATGTTATGGAAAATGTAAAGTTCTGGCTCCAGTGATATTATATCATGAAGGTCGGGGATTAAGTAGAAGCAGCAGTGGAGATTTCCTCATCTAAAACTATTTATTGAAACAAAAGCCGACCCCAGTGCTGGGTACACCGCCACAAAATGTCAGCGTCTCAGGAACTTGTCATGTGGCCTCAAGCATCAATTATCACAAGTCGCCTTATTGAATGCTGAGGCATGGCATCCCACTCTTCTTGTGGTGTGGCCCTCAGGTTATTGAGGTTCTAAGGTACAGAGTTACGTGCCTCTACATGGCAACTCAGCTGATCCCATAGGTTTTCAATGGGATTAAGGTCTGGAGAAAGTGCAGACCACTCCATGTGAGGTTCCCCAGTCTAAAGCAGCCGTTCCCTAATGATGCAACCTCGATGAGGTCCTCCATGAAGATGACATTAGGCCTGTGTTGTTTATGCAAAGGCACAACGACTGGATTAATGATGTTCTTCCAGTAGTATGGGCTGTCACTGGACCAGTCACACAGTGTAGGGCACTTCTGTATTGACCAGACACACCTGCCCACACTGTGACACCACCACCACCAAAGGCTCGTCTGGTGCCCACAGTGGCTGATGCACAGTGCTCTCCTTGACGTAGCTCGGCAGACAGTATCACACAGGATAGGATTAGATACACAGCTCAGCAGTGTTGAAATGAAGTGTTATGTGAATCGACTTCAGATGTTTCATCCGAAGAGGATTCGCTCATCCCTAATTACACACTTTTCGGGGGTAGTGAGACTTGGGGGCCTGTGATTCCACAAAGCATTTTACGTCATTGCTACCTTGCTGACAGTCTTATTCCTGATCTGTTTGTGGATCTTTTATTATTCTTTGTCTTTATTTGATGTAATAAAGCTATAGATTTTTATATAAATTTCTTGTGTGGGCATGACTCCTGTAAACCCTTCTCGAGACATCCTGATTAGCATCACAGAAGACGTCTCCACCACATTGCCTGCTAGGACAACTTCATTCTCCATCACTTGCATATTGTGATGAGATGACACGGACTGGAGACGTCCTGACCAGTTGCGATCCAATCTAGTATTCGGATCTGAATGGGGGAGTCCTTCTGAATGGGGGAGGCCTTAGAAATGTAAGTTCCTGTAAACACTTCTCTAGACATCCTGATTAGCATCACAGAAGACGTCTCCACCACGACTGACCCCAAGAAGGCTACCTAGAAACCTTCTCATCAGCTCCATCAATGATCCTACACATCTGATAGACTTCAGTACATTACATTACTGCCCAGGCTTACCCCATAGCCTAGACATATGAAGAATACGGGAGTTTGTTGTCACATGGACCACACAGCCAAGACTTGCCAGATATTCCTGCAGCTCCTTTAATGTTGCTGTAGGCCCCTTGGTCGCCTCCCAGACCAGTTTTCTTCTGGTCTTTTCATCAATTTTGGAGGGACGCCCAGTTCTAGGTAATGTCACTGCTGTGCCATATTTCCTCCACTGTGTTCCATGGTAGATCTAATGCCTTGGAAATTCTTTTGTCCCCTTCTCCTGACTGATACCTTCTAACAATGAGATCCCTCTGATGCTTTGGAAGCCCTCTGTGGACCATGGCTTCTGCTGTGGGATGTGACTAAGAACATTTCAGGAAAGACCAACTAGAGCAGCTGCACTTTATTTGGGGTTAATCAGAGGCCCTTTACATGATGGCCGGTGTATGCTGACTCCGATCTAACAGGATTCTGAATGTGATTGCTTCATTCTAAACACAGCTACATGCCCAGTTATAAGAGGGTGTGCACACTTATGCAACAACATCATTTTAGTTTTTTTTTCTTTTTCTTCCCTCCACCTAAAATATTTCAGTTTGTTTTCCAATTGAGTTGTACAGTTTATAGGTCACATTAAAGGTGGAAAAAGTTCTGAAATGATTTATCTTTGTTTCATTTTTTTACATCACAGAAACCTGACATTTTAACAGGGGCGTGTAGACTTTTTATATCCACTGTGTATATGGTAATCCAGGAGGAGAAGACCTGGATGATGTGTAGGTGTTACTGGGGGGAGGGGGAGAAACAAAGACTAAAGAGGAGACTTTCTCTGTTCCTCCAGGCTGGACAAGCTGAGTAGCTGAGGTCTTCTGCTCTACCCCAACCACACAGACTGGTGAGAAGAACCTCGTTATTGGGAACACTCTGAAGTAAGGACTTTGGCTTCACCATTTACTTCTCCTGTCATACTGCTGAAAAAAGCGGCTGTAAGATGGACGCATTCTCTTCTTCATTTAATAAACCAAACCTCTGACCTGAAGAGTTCTCCTGTGTCTGTGTTCCTGGCTGCTCCTGCCGTACGGCACCTGAGCTAAACCTTCGCAATTAGTGGAAGATGCGGGCAAAGGTTTGTAATATGCAGTATATAATGCCCCCTGTAGAATATAGGATGCCCCACTTACTGTACATAATACTCCCCTGTAGTATATATAATGCCCCCCCCCGCATTCTGTCGGAACACATATAGTGCATACTCCCCTATAGTATATATAACCCCCCCCCCCCCCCCTATTCTGCCGGAACACATATAGTACATACTCCCCTGTGCGCCGTTCTTCTCCTTCCTCTGAGCTGTGGTCTGAGTGACACACAAGCTGCTGGGCAGGAGGTCACCGAGTATCACACAGGATAGGATTAGATACACAGCTCAGCAGGCAGTATCACACAGGATAGGATTAGATACACAGCTCAGCAGACTGTATCACACAGGATTGGATTAGATACACAGCTCAGCAGACAGTATCACACAGGATAGGATTAGATACACAGCTCAGCAGGCAGTATCACACAGGATAGGATTAGATACACAGCTCAGCAGACAGTATCACACATGATAGAATTAGATACACAGCTCAGCAGGCAGTATCACACATGATAGAATTAGATACACAGCTCAGCAGGCAGTATCACACATGATAGAATTAGATACACAGCTCAGCAGGCAGTATCACACATGATAGAATTAGATACACAGCTCAGCAGACAGTATCACACAGGATAGGATGAGATACACAGCTCAGCAGGCAGTATCACACATGATAGAATTAGATACACAGCTCAGCAGACAGTATCACACAGGATAGGATTAGATACACAGCTCAGCAGACAGTATCACACAGGATAGGATTAGATACACAGCTCAGCAGACAGTATCACATGTGATAGAATTAGATACATAGCTCAGCAGGCAGTATCACACATGATAGAATTAGATACACAGCTCAGCAGGCAGTATCACACATGATAGAATTAGATACACAGCAGGCAGTATCACACATGATAGAATTATATACACAGCTCAGCAGACAGTATCACACAGGATAGGATTAGATACACAGCTCAGCAGGCAGTATCACACATGATAGAATTACATACACAGCTCAGCAGACAGTATCACACAGGATAGGATTAGATACACAGCTCAGCAGGCAGTATCACACAGGATAGGATTAGATACACATCTTAGCATGCAGTATCACACAGGATACGATTAGATACACAGCTCAGCAGACAGTATCACACAGGATAGGATTAGATACACAGCTCAGCAGACAGTATCACACAGGATAGGATTAGATACACAGCTCAGCATACTGTATCACACAGGATACGATTAGATACACAGCTCCGCAGACAGTATCACACAGGATAGGATTAGATACACAGCTCAGCAGACTGTATCACACAGAATAGGATTAGATACACAGCTCAGCAGGCAGTATCACACAGGATAGGATTAGATACACAGCTCAGCAGGGAGTATCACACAGGATACGATTAGATACACAGCTCCGCAGACAGTATCACACAGAATACGATTAGATACACAGCTCAGCAGGCAGTATCACACATGATAGGATTAGATACACAGCTCAGCAGACAGTATCACACATGATAGAATTAGATACACAGCTCAGCAGGCAGTATCATACATGATAGAATTAGATACACAGCTCAGCAGACAGTATCACACAGGATAGGATTAGATACACAGCTCAGCAGACAGTATCACACAGGATAGGATTAGATACACAGCTCAGCAGACAGTATCACACAGGATAGGATTAGATACACAGCTCAGCAGGCAGTATCACACAGGATAGGATTAGATACACAGCTCAGCAGTGTTGAAATGAATTGTTATGTGAATCGACTTCAGATGTTTCATCCGAAGTGGATTCGCTCATCCCTAATTACACACTTTTCGGGGGTAGTGAGACTTGGGGGCCTGTGATTCCACGAAGCATTTTAGGTCATTGCTACCTTGCTGACAGTCTTATTCTTGATCTGTTTGTGGATCTTTTATTATTCTTTGTCTTTATTTGATGTAATAAAGCTATAGATTTTTATATAAATTTCTTGTGTGGGCATGACTCCTGTAAACCCTTCTCGAGACATCCTGATTAGCATCACAGAAGACGTCTCCACCACATTGCCTGCTAGGACAACTTCATTCTCCATCACTTGCATATTGTGATGAGATGACACGGACTGGAGACGTCCTGACCAGTTGCGATCCAATCTAGTATTCGGATCTGAATGGTGGAGTCCTTCTGAATGGGGGAGGCCTTAGAAATGTAAGTTCCTGTAAACACTTCTCTAGACATCCTGATTAGCATCACAGAAGACGTCTCCACCACGACTGACCCCAAGAAGGCTACCTAGAAACCTTCTCATCAGCTCCATCAATGATCCTACACATCTGACAGACTTCACTCAGTACATTACATTACAGCCCAGACATTTAATATCACCAGATCTTAGATAAATAGATAATGAGACACACACTACTCAAAAAAAATGGATATTTGGCTTGGGGGTGAAAGTTATGGAAAACGTAAAGTTCTGGCTCCAGTGATATTATATCATGAAGGTCGGGGATTAAGTAGAAGCAGCAGTGGAGATTTCCTCATCTCAAACTATTTATTGAAACAAAAGCCGACCCCAGTGCTGGGTACACCGCCACAAAATGTCAGCGTCTCAGGAACTTGTCATGTGGCCTCAAGCATCAATTATCACAAGTCGCCTTATTGAATGCTGAGGCATGGCATCCCACTCTTCTTGTGGTGTGGCCCTCAGGTTATTGAGGTTCTGAGGTACAGAGTTACGTGCCTCTACATGGCAACTCAGCTGATCCTATAGGTTTTCAATGGGATTCAGGTCTGGAGAAAGTGCAGACCACTCCATGTGAGGTTCCCCAGTCTAAAGCAGCCGTTCCCTAATGATGCAACCTCGATGAGGTCCTCCATGAAGATGACATTAGGCCTGTGTTGTTTATGAAAAGGCACAACGACTGGATTAATGATGTTCTTCCAGTAGTATGGGCTGTCACTGGACCAGTCACACAGTGTAGGGCACTTCTGTATTGACCAGACACACCTGCCCACACTGTGACACCACCACCACCACCACCAAAGGCTCGTCTGGTGCCCACAGTGGCTGATGCACAGTGCTCTCCTTGACGTAGCTCGGCAGACAGTATCACACAGGATAGGATTAGATACACAGCTCAGCAGTGTTGAAATGAAGTGTTATGTGAATCGACTTCAGTTGTTTCATCCGAAGTGGATTCGCTCATCCCTAATTACACACTTTTCGGGGGTAGTGAGACTTGGGGGCCTGTGATTCCACAAAGCATTTTAGGTCATTGCTACCTTGCTGACAGTCTTATTCCTGATCTGTTTGTGGATCTTTTATTATTCTTTGTCTTTATTTGATGTAATAAAGCTATAGATTTTTATATAAATTTCTTGTGTGGGCATGACTCCTGTAAACCCTTCTCGAGACATCCTGATTAGCATCACAGAAGACGTTTCCACCACATTGCCTGCTAGGATAACTTCATTCTCCGTCACTTGCATATTGTGATGAGATGACACGGACTGGAGACGTCCTGACCAGTTGCGATCCAATCTAGTATTCGGATCTGAATGGGGGAGTCCTTCTGAATGGGGGAGGCCTTAGAAATGTAAGTTCCTGTAAACACTTCTCTAGACATCCTGATTAGCATCACAGAAGACGTCTCCACCACGACTGACCCCAAGAAGGCTACCTAGAAACCTTCTCATCAGCTCCATCAATGATCCTACACATCTGACAGACTTCAGTACATTACATTACAGCCCAGACATTCTATATCACCAGATCTTAGATAAATAAATAGATAATGAGACATACACTATTCAAAAAAAGGGATATTTGGCTTGGGGCTGAAAGTTATGGAAAACCTAAAGTTCTGGCTACAGTGATATTATATCATGAAGGTCGGGGATTAAGTAGAAGCAGCAGTGGAGATTTCCTCATCTAAAACTATTTATTGAAACAAAAGCCGACCCCAGTGCTGGGTACACCGCCACAAAATGTCAGCGTCTCAGGAACTTGTCATGTGGCCTCAAGCATCAATTATCACAAGTCGCCTTATTGAATGCTGAGGCATGGCATCCCACTCTTCTTGTGGTGTGGCCCTCAGGTTATTGAGGTTCTGAGGTACAGAGTTACGTGCCTCTACATGGCAACTCAGCTGATCCCTTAGGTTTTCAATGGGATTCAGGTCTGGAGAAAGTGCAGACCACTCCATGTGAGGTTCCCCAGTCTAAAGCAGCCGTTCCCTAATGATGCAACCTCGATGAGGTCCTCCATGAAGATGACATTAGGCCTGTGTTGTTTATGCAAAGGCACAACGACTGGATTAATGATGTTCTTCCAGTAGTATGGGCTGTCACTGGACCAGTCACACAGCGTAGGGCACTTCTGTATTGACCAGACACACCTGCCTACACTGTGACACCACCACCACCAAAGGCTCGTCTGGTGCCCACAGTGGCTGATGCACAGTGCTCTCCTTGACGTAGCTCGGCAGACAGTATCACACAGGATAGGATTAGATACACAGCTCAGCAGTGTTTAAATGAAGTGTTATGTGAATCGACTTCAGATGTTTCATCCGAAGTGGATTCGCTCATCCCTAATTACACACTTTTCGGGGGTAGTGAGACTTGGGGGCCTGTGATTCCACAAAGCATTTTAGGTCATTGCTACCTTGCTGACAGTCTTATTCCTGATCTGTTTTTGGATCCCTAATGATGCAACCTCGATGAGGTCCTCCATGAAGATGACATTAGGCCTGTGTTGTTTATGAAAAGGCACAACGACTGGATTAATGATGTTCTTCCAGTAGTATGGGCTGTCACTGGACCAGTCACACAGTGTAGGGCACTTCTGTATTGACCAGACACACCTGCCCACACTGTGACACCACCACCACCACCACCAAAGGCTCGTCTGGTGCCCACAGTGGCTGATGCACAGTGCTCTCCTTGACGTAGCTCGGCAGACAGTATCACACAGGATAGGATTAGATACACAGCTCAGCAGTGTTGAAATGAAGTGTTATGTGAATCGACTTCAGTTGTTTCATCCGAAGTGGATTCGCTCATCCCTAATTACACACTTTTCGGGGGTAGTGAGACTTGGGGGCCTGTGATTCCACAAAGCATTTTAGGTCATTGCTACCTTGCTGACAGTCTTATTCCTGATCTGTTTGTGGATCTTTTATTATTCTTTGTCTTTATTTGATGTAATAAAGCTATAGATTTTTATATAAATTTCTTGTGTGGGCATGACTCCTGTAAACCCTTCTCGAGACATCCTGATTAGCATCACAGAAGACGTCTCCATCACATTGCCTGCTAGGATAACTTCATTCTCCGTCACTTGCATATTGTGATGAGATGACACGGACTGGAGACGTCCTGACCAGTTGCGATCCAATCTAGTATTCGGATCTGAATGGGGGAGTCCTTCTGAATGGGGGAGGCCTTAGAAATGTAAGTTCCTGTAAACACTTCTCTAGACATCCTGATTAGCATCACAGAAGACGTCTCCACCACGACTGACCCCAAGAAGGCTACCTAGAAACCTTCTCATCAGCTCCATCAATGATCCTACACATCTGACAGACTTCAGTACATTACATTACAGCCCAGACATTCTATATCACCAGATCTTAGATAAATAAATAGATAATGAGACATACACTACTCAAAAAAAGGGATATTTGGCTTTGGGGTGAATGTTATGGAAAACGTAAAGTTCTGGCTACAGTGATATTATATTATGAAGGTCAGGGATTAAGTAGAAGCAGCAGTGGAGATTTCCTCATCTAAAACTATTTATTGAAACAAAAGCCGACCCCAGTGCTGGGTACACCGCCACAAAATGTCAGCGTCTCAGGAACTTGTCATGTGGCCTCAAGCATCAATTATCACAAGTCGCCTTATTGAATGCTGAGGCATGGCATCCCACTCTTCTTGTGGTGTGGCCCTCAGGTTATTGAGGTTCTGAGGTACAGAGTTACGTGCCTCTACATGGCAACCCAGCTGATCCCATAGGTTTTCAATGGGATTCAGGTCTGGAGAGAGTACAGACCACTCCATGTGAGGTTCCCCAGTCTAAAGCAGCCGTTCCCTAATGATGCAACCTCGATGAGGTCCTCCATGAAGATGACATTAGGCCTGTGTTGTTCATGCAAAGGCACAACGACTGGATTAATGATATTCTTCCAGTAGTATGGGCTGTCACTGGACCAGTCACACAGTGTAGGGCACTTCTGTATTGACCAGACACACCTGCCCACACTGTGACACCACCACCACCAAAGGCTCGTCTGGTGCCCACAGTGGCTGATGCACAGTGCTCTCCTTGACGTAGCTCGGCAGACAGTATCACACAGGATAGGATTAGATACACAGCTCAGCAGTGTTGAAATGAAGTGTTATGTGAATCGACTTCAGTTGTTTCATCCGAAGTGGATTCGCTCATCCCTAATTACACACTTTTCGGGGGTAGTGAGACTTGGGGGCCTGTGATTCCACAAAGCATTTTAGGTCATTTAGAAAATATGTGGATAGCTCACCACCCTCCTCAGTATGGTAGGGGTGCTCTAGCCGAAGGACTGCTCACTCAGTCAGTACAAGAGATATGCATAAACTAGAAAAGACGGCTGGCACTCGCTACGTGGTTGCACATCAAACAACAGTTTATTAATAATTACCCGCTAGTTCAATCATATACATTAGCAGAAATATATATACTTTAACATTAAAATACCTATATTAAAAGAACCCCTAAAAAATAAATAATAAAAATTCAATGGCACTGGACTAATAGTATCATGAACCGCACCAAAATGAAGTTGCTTGGGACAGTATAGTGTTTCTTTGCCAATTGGCAATAAGTGTCCAATCCGGTGTACTGTCTCTTTAATTGAGGAAATATAGCCAAGTCCGCAAGTTGTTTTAGTTGTTGGGGGATATCAACTCCCTCTCTAGATTTATCATCAATAATTCTTGTATTGCTGGATATTGCAGCCTTCAGTAGTTGGATATATGGTAAATTCACATAGAAATAATATCTTACCAACATACACGCCACTCTGGCCGTCTGATTTCGCCGCGTTGTTCCACTGCTCGCTCTCGGCGTCTCCGCTCTCTGGCGTCTATCACGTGGTACCCCAGAGATATCGCGGGACTTGGGAGTTTGAGTATAATAGTCTTAGTCCGATACTCCTGTGAGAGCTGTAGGTCGGATGAAGAAATGGAGCGCTCCACTTTGTAAAAAATACTTCAACTTTCATCCATCGTCTCCAGAAACTTGATTTTGACAGGGATATAACGCTAAACGCGTTTCGAGGACTTCAGTCCTCTTCCTTCTGTGGCCCTCAGGTTATTGAGGTTCTGAGGTACAGAGTTACGTGCCTCTACATGGCAACTCAGCTGATCCCATAGGTTTTCAATGGGATTAAGGTCTGGAGAAAGTGCAGACCACTCCATGTGAGGTTCCCCAGTCTAAAGCAGCCGTTCCCTAATGATGCAACCTCGATGAGGTCCTCCATGAAGATGACATTAGGCCTGTGTTGTTTATGCAAAGGCACAACGACTGGATTAATGATGTTCTTCCAGTAGTATGGGCTGTCACTGGACCAGTCACACAGTGTAGGGCACTTCTGTATTGACCAGACACACCTGCCCACACTGTGACACCACCACCACCAAAGGCTCGTCTGGTGACCACAGTGGCTGATGCACAGTGCTCTCTTTTACTTCTCCAACATGGTTGGCGGACATCATCTCTGCTCAGCGTGAATCAACCTTTAATCTTTTATAACCAATTCAGCTCAAAATAATGTTTTTGTGTCTGTGTTGGCAGAAATTAGATTAGAATGTGAGATGCGAAGAAAAGCCGCGCCAAGGTGTCCAGACCGGCTGCAGATACTTAGAGGGCATTTATACCAACAGATTATCTGAGCAATATCTTTCCAATCAGACCAATAGTTTGTGCGTAGAACAAAAGATCTCTGTGTGTAAATGGCCATCTGACCAATGAAAATCTGTCAGATAATTGGTTAATGTCATTGCCCCCTTAGGGGTTAAATATTTAAATACACATCACATGTTATTTCAGTATCGTCACTGATTGGTCAGTGGAGTCTATTGTTTTATCCTGCTCTCTGATTGGTCAGTGGAGTCTATTGTTTCATCCTGCTGTCTGATTGGTCAGTGTGACTGTATATATGTAGCCTCCAGAGACCGGGCATCAGATCACTTGTGTTCGGCTCCTGGAGCTTTCTGCTACAGCTCCACAGCTTCTCTCCTGAAGACTGCGAGGACTTCTCTACTTCTGTCAGACTCCGCTGCTGTACTCTGAGGGGATCGGATACTCACCTTTCCAGTTCATTTCTTGGAAGCATTTTACTTTCCTACTGATCATCAAAGATGGGCTCTGCCAAGAAGGGAAATCGCACTAGTCTGCAAGACCTGTGGGGAATTTCACGACAATCTGTCGGTGCACCTCCGCAGAGCGTGCAAGAAAAACGCAAAGGCATCCGAAATCGCCCAAGATGTGATTAAAGCAAAGGAAAACGTTCAGAAAATAGGCAATTGTCTGAGCGTCGTCTCCTACGAAGAACTGGACTTCAGTAAGAGCGGCTTCTCTGATCCTCAGGAATTTATGGCAGATTTTCTGGCGCGTCGCGGTTGTTTTATCCACAGATAAACCATCTGGAAGGTAAGTTTATTCAGTTCTTATTCATTCTATGTAGGTAGAGTATATATACAGTGGATATAAAAAGTCTACACACCCCTGTTAAATTGTCAGGTTTCTGTGATGTAAAAAAAATCATTTTCCACCTTTAATGTGACCTATAAACTGTACAACTCAACTGAAAAACAAACTGAAATCTTTTAGGTAGAGGGAAGAAAACAAAATATATATATATAAGTGTGCACATCCTTAAACTAATACTTTGTTGAAGCCCCTTTTGATTTTATTCCAGCACTCAGTCTTTTTGGGTATGAGTCTATCAGCATGGCACATTTTGACTTGGCAAGATTTCCCACTCTTCTTTGCAAAAACCCTCCAAATCTGTCTGATTGCGAGGGCATCTCCTGGGCACAGCCCTCTTCAGATCACCCCACAGATTGTCAATCGGATTCAGGTCTGGGCTCTGGCTGGGCCATTCCAAAACTGTAATCTTCTTCTGGTGAAGCCATTCCTTTGTTGATTTGGATAGATGCTTTGGGTCGTTGTCATGCTGAAAGATGAAGTTCCTCTTCCTGTTCAGCTTTCTAGCAGAAGCCTGAAGGTTTTGGTCCAATATTGACTGGTATTTCGAACTGTTCAGAATTCCCTCTAGCTTAACTAAGGCCCCAGTTCCAGCTGAAGAAGAACAGCCCCTTGGCATGATGCTGCCACCACCATGCTTCACTGTGGGGATGGGGTTCTTTTGGTGAAGGGCAGTATTGTTTTTGGGCCAAACATATCTTTTGGAATTATGGCTAAAAAGTTCAACCTTGGTTTCATCAGACCATAACACCTTTTCCCACATGCTTTTGAGAGACTTCAGATGTGTTTTTGCAGAATGTCGCCTGGCTTGGATGTTTTTCTTGGAAAGAAAAGGCTTTCGTCTTGCCCCTCTACCCCATAGCCCAGACATATGAAGAATACGGGAGTTTGTTGTCACATGGACCACACAGCCAAGACTTGCCAGATATTCCTGCAGCTCCTTTAATGTTGCTGTAGGCCCCTTGGTCGCCTCCCAGACCAGTTTTCTTCTGGTCTTTTCATCAATTTTGGAGGGACGCCCAGTTCTAGGTAATGTCACTGCTGTGCCATATTTCCTCCACTGTGTTCCATGGTAGATCTAATGCCTTGGAAATTCTTTTGTCCCCTTCTCCTGACTGATACCTTCTAACAATGAGATCCCTCTGATGCTTTGGAAGCCCTCTGTGGACCATGGCTTCTGCTGTGGGATGTGACTAAGAACATTTCAGGAAAGACCAACTAGAGCAGCTGCACTTTATTTGGGGTTAATCAGAGGCCCTTTACATGATGGCCGGTGTATGCTGACTCCGATCTAACAGGATTCTGAATGTGATTGCTTCATTCTAAACACAGCTACATGCCCAGTTATAAGAGGGTGTGCACACTTATGCAACAACATCATTTTAGTTTTTTTTTCTTTTTCTTCCCTCCACCTAAAATATTTCAGTTTGTTTTCCAATTGAGTTGTACAGTTTATAGGTCACATTAAAGGTGGAAAAAGTTCTGAAATGATTTATCTTTGTTTCATTTTTTTACATCACAGAAACCTGACATTTTAACAGGGGCGTGTAGACTTTTTATATCCACTGTGTATATGGTAATCCAGGAGGAGAAGACCTGGATGATGTGTAGGTGTTACTGGGGGGAGGGGGAGAAACAAAGACTAAAGAGGAGACTTTCTCTGTTCCTCCAGGCTGGACAAGCTGAGTAGCTGAGGTCTTCTGCTCTACCCCAACCACACAGACTGGTGAGAAGAACCTCGTTATTGGGAACACTCTGAAGTAAGGACTTTGGCTTCACCATTTACTTCTCCTGTCATACTGCTGAAAAAAGCGGCTGTAAGATGGACGCATTCTCTTCTTCATTTAATAAACCAAACCTCTGACCTGAAGAGTTCTCCTGTGTCTGTGTTCCTGGCTGCTCCTGCCGTACGGCACCTGAGCTAAACCTCCGCAATTAGTGGAAGATGCGGGCAAAGGTTTGTAATATGCAGTATATAATGCCCCCTGTAGAATATAGGATGCCCCACTTACTGTACATAACACTCCCCTGTAGTATATATAATGCCCCCCCCCCGCATTCTGTCGGAACACATATAGTGCATACTCCCCTATAGTATATATAACGCCCCCCCCCCCCCTATTCTGCCGGAACACATATAGTACATACTCCCCTGTGCGCCGTTCTTCTCCTTCCTCTGAGCTGTGGTCTGAGTGACACACAAGCTGCTGGGCAGGAGGTCACCGAGTATCACACAGGATAGGATTAGATACACAGCTCAGCAGGCAGTATCACACAGGATAGGATTAGATACACAGCTCAGCAGACTGTATCACACAGGATTGGATTAGATACACAGCTCAGCAGACAGTATCACACAGGATAGGATTAGATACACAGCTCAGCAGGCAGTATCACACAGGATAGGATTAGATACACAGCTCAGCAGACAGTATCACACAGGATAGAATTAGATACACAGCTCAGCAGGCAGTATCACACAGGATAGAATTAGATACACAGCTCAGCAGGCAGTATCACACATGATAGAATTAGATACACAGCTCAGCAGGCAGTATCACACATGATAGAATTAGATACACAGCTCAGCAGACAGTATCACACAGGATAGGGTGAGATACACAGCTCAGCAGGCAGTATCACACATGATAGAATTAGATACACAGCTCAGCAGACAGTATCACACAGGATAGGATTAGATACACAGCTCAGCAGACAGTATCACACAGGATAGGATTAGATACACAGCTCAGCAGACAGTATCACATGTGATAGAATTAGATACATAGCTCAGCAGACCGTATCACACATGATAGAATTAGATACACAGCTCAGCAGGCAGTATCACACATGATAGAATTAGATACACAGCAGGCAGTATCACACATGATAGAATTAGATACACAGCTCAGCAGACAGTATCACACAGGATAGGATTAGATACACAGCTCAGCAGGCAGTATCACACATGATAGAATTACATACACAGCTCAGCAGACAGTATCACACAGGATAGGATTAGATACACAGCTCAGCAGGCAGTATCACACAGGATAGGATTAGATACACATCTCAGCATGCAGTATCACACAGGATACGATTAGATACACAGCTCAGCAGACAGTATCACACAGGATAGGATTAGATACACAGCTCAGCAGACAGTATCACACAGGATAGGATTAGATACACAGCTCAGCATACTGTATCACACAGGACACGATTAGATACACAGCTCCGCAGACAGTATCACACAGGATAGGATTAGATACACAGCTCAGCAGACTGTATCACACAGAATAGGATTAGATACACAGCTCAGCAGGCAGTATCACACAGGATAGGATTAGATACACAGCTCAGCAGGGAGTATCACACAGGATACGATTAGATACACAGCTCCGCAGACAGTATCACACAGAATACGATTAGATACACAGCTCAGCAGGCAGTATCACACATGATAGGATTAGATACACAGCTCAGCAGACAGTATCACACATGATAGAATTAGATACACAGCTCAGCAGGCAGTATCATACATGATAGAATTAGATACACAGCTCAGCAGACAGTATCACACAGGATAGGATTAGATACACAGCTCAGCAGACAGTATCACACAGGATAGAATTAGATACACAGCTCAGCAGACAGTATCACACAGGATAGGATTAGATACACAGCTCAGCAGGCAGTATCACACAGGAGAGGATTAGATACACAGCTCAGCAGACAGTATCACATAGGATAGGATTAGATACACAGCTCAGCAGGCAGTATCACACAGGATAGGATTAGATACACAGCTCAGCAGGCAGTATCACACAGGATAGGATTAGATACACAGCTCAGCAGTGTTGAAATGAATTGTTATGTGAATCGACTTCAGATGTTTCATCCGAAGTGGATTCGCTCATCCCTAATTACACACTTTTCGGGGGTAGTGAGACTTGGGGGCCTGTGATTCCACGAAGCATTTTAGGTCATTGCTACCTTGCTGACAGTCTTATTCCTGATCTGTTTGTGGATCTTTTATTATTCTTTGTCTTTATTTGATGTAATAAAGCTATAGATTTTTATATAAATTTCTTGTGTGGGCATGACTCCTGTAAACCCTTCTCGAGACACCCTGATTAGCATCACAGAAGACGTCTCCACCACATTGCCTGCTAGGACAACTTCATTCTCCATCACTTGCATATTGTGATGAGATGACACGGACTGGAGACGTCCTGACCAGTTGCGATCCAATCTAGTATTCGGATCTGAATGGTGGAGTCCTTCTGAATGGGGGAGGCCTTAGAAATGTAAGTTCCTGTAAACACTTCTCTAGACATCCTGATTAGCATCACAGAAGACGTCTCCACCACGACTGACCCCAAGAAGGCTACCTAGAAACCTTCTCATCAGCTCCATTAATGATCCTACACATCTGACAGACTTCACTCAGTACATTACATTACAGCCCAGACATTTAATATCACCAGATCTTAGATAAATAGATAATGAGACACACACTACTCAAAAAAAATGGATATTTGGCTTGGGGGTGAAAGTTATGGAAAACGTAAAGTTCTGGCTCCAGTGATATTATATCATAAAGGTCGGGGATTAAGTAGAAGCAGCAGTGGAGATTTCCTCATCTCAAACTATTTATTGAAACAAAAGCCGACCCCAGTGCTGGGTACACCGCCACAAAATGTCAGCGTCTCAGGAACTTGTCATGTGGCCTCAAGCATCAATTATCACAAGTCGCCTTATTGAATGCTGAGGCATGGCATCCCACTCTTCTTGTGGTGTGGCCCTCAGGTTTTTGAGGTTCTGAGGTACAGAGTTACGTGCCTCTACATGGCAACTCAGCTGATCCTATAGGTTTTCAATGGGATTCAGGTCTGGAGAAAGTGCAGACCACTCCATGTGAGGTTCCCCAGTCTAAAGCAGCCGTTCCCTAATGATGCAACCTCGATGAGGTCCTCCATGAAGATGACATTAGGCCTGTGTTGTTTATGAAAAGGCACAACGACTGGATTAATGATGTTCTTCCAGTAGTATGGGCTGTCACTGGACCAGTCACACAGTGTAGGGCACTTCTGTATTGACCAGACACACCTGCCCACACTGTGACACCACCACCACCACCACCAAAGGCTCGTCTGGTGCCCACAGTGGCTGATGCACAGTGCTCTCCTTGACGTAGCTCGGCAGACAGTATCACACAGGATAGGATTAGATACACAGCTCAGCAGTGTTGAAATGAAGTGTTATGTGAATCGACTTCAGTTGTTTCATCCGAAGTGGATTCGCTCATCCCTAATTACACACTTTTCGGGGGTAGTGAGACTTGGGGGCCTGTGATTCCACAAAGCATTTTAGGTCATTGCTACCTTGCTGACAGTCTTATTCCTGATCTGTTTGTGGATCTTTTATTATTCTTTGTCTTTATTTGATGTAATAAAGCTATAGATTTTTATATAAATTTCTTGTGTGGGCATGACTCCTGTAAACCCTTCTCGAGACATCCTGATTAGCATCACAGAAGACGTCTCCACCACATTGCCTGCCTGGACAACTTCATTCTCCATCACTTGCATATTGTGATGAGATGACACGGACTGGAGACGTCCTGACCAGTTGCGATCCAATCTAGTATTCGGATCTGAATGGGGGAGTCCTTCTGAATGGGGGAGGCCTTAGAAATGTAAGTTCCTGTAAACACTTCTCTAGACATCCTGATTAGCATCACAGAAGACGTCTCCACCACGACTGACACCAAGAAGGCTACCTAGAAACCTTCTCATCAGCTCCATCAATGATCCTACACATCTGACAGACTTCAGTACATTACATTACAGCCCAGACAATCTATATCACCAGATCTTAGATAAATAAATAGATAATGAGACATACACTACTCAAAAAAAGGGATATTTGGCTTTGGGGTGAATGTTATGGAAAATGTAAAGTTCTGGCTCCAGTGATATTATATCATGAAGGTCGGGGATTAAGTAGAAGCAGCAGTGGAGATTTCCTCATCTAAAACTATTTATTGAAACAAAAGCCGACCCCAGTGCTGGGTACACCGCCACAAAATGTCAGCGTCTCAGGAACTTGTCATGTGGCCTCAAGCATCAATTATCACAAGTCGCCTTATTGAATGCTGAGGCATGGCATCCCACTCTTCTTGTGGTGTGGCCCTCAGGTTATTGAGGTTCTAAGGTACAGAGTTACGTGCCTCTACATGGCAACTCAGCTGATCCCATAGGTTTTCAATGGGATTAAGGTCTGGAGAAAGTGCAGACCACTCCATGTGAGGTTCCCCAGTCTAAAGCAGCCGTTCCCTAATGATGCAACCTCGATGAGGTCCTCCATGAAGATGACATTAGGCCTGTGTTGTTTATGCAAAGGCACAACGACTGGATTAATGATGTTCTTCCAGTAGTATGGGCTGTCACTGGACCAGTCACACAGTGTAGGGCACTTCTGTATTGACCAGACACACCTGCCCACACTGTGACACCACCACCACCAAAGGCTCGTCTGGTGCCCACAGTGGCTGATGCACAGTGCTCTCCTTGACGTAGCTCGGCAGACAGTATCACACAGGATAGGATTAGATACACAGCTCAGCAGTGTTGAAATGAAGTGTTATGTGAATCGACTTCAGATGTTTTCATCCGAAGAGGATTCGCTCATCCCTAATTACACACTTTTCGGGGGTAGTGAGACTTGGGGGCCTGTGATTCCACAAAGCATTTTACGTCATTGCTACCTTGCTGACAGTCTTATTCCTGATCTGTTTGTGGATCTTTTATTATTCTTTGTCTTTATTTGATGTAATAAAGCTATAGATTTTTATATAAATTTCTTGTGTGGGCATGACTCCTGTAAACCCTTCTCGAGACATCCTGATTAGCATCACAGAAGACGTCTCCACCACATTGCCTGCTAGGACAACTTCATTCTCCATCACTTGCATATTGTGATGAGATGACACGGACTGGAGACGTCCTGACCAGTTGCGATCCAATCTAGTATTCGGATCTGAATGGGGGAGTCCTTCTGAATGGGGGAGGCCTTAGAAATGTAAGTTCCTGTAAACACTTCTCTAGACATCCTGATTAGCATCACAGAAGACGTCTCCACCACGACTGACCCCAAGAAGGCTACCTAGAAACCTTCTCATCAGCTCCATCAATGATCCTACACATCTGATAGACTTCAGTACATTACATTACTGCCCAGACATTCTATATCACCAGATCTTAAATAAATAAATAGATAATTAGACATACACTACTCAAAAAAAGGGATATTTGGCTTGGGGGTGAATGTTATGGAAAATGTAAAGTTCTGGCTCCAGTGATATTATATCATGAAGGTCGGGGATTAAGTAGAAGCAGCAGTGGAGATTTCCTCATCTAAAACTATTTATTGAAACAAAAGCCGACCCCAGTGCTGGGTACACCGCCACAAAATGTCAGCGTCTCAGGAACTTGTCATGTGGCCTCAAGCATCAATTATCACAAGTCGCCTTATTGAATGCTGAGGCATGGCATCCCACTCTTCTTGTGGTGTGGCCCTCAGGTTATTGAGGTTCTGAGGTACAGAGTTACGTGCCTCTACATGGCAACTCAGCTGATCCCATAGGTTTTCAATGGGATTAAGGTCTGGAGAAAGTGCAGACCACTCCATGTGAGGTTCCCCAGTCTAAAGCAGGCCGTTCCCTAATGATGCAACCTCGATGAGGTCCTCCATGAAGATGACATTAGGCCTGTGTTGTTTATGCAAAGGCACAACGACTGGATTAATGATGTTCTTCCAGTAGTATGGGCTGTCACTGGACCAGTCACACAGTGTAGGGCACTTCTATATTGACCAGACACACCTGCCCACACTGTGACACCACCACCACCAAAGGCTCGTCTGGTGACCACAGTGGCTGATGCACAGTGCTCTCTTTTACTTCTCCAACATGGTTGGCGGACATCATCTCTGCTCAGCGTGAATCAACCTTTAATCTTTCATAACCAATTCAGCTCAAAATAATGTTTTTGTGTCTGTGTTGGCAGAAATTAGATTAGAATGTGAGATGCGAAGAAAAGCCGCGCCAAGGTGTCCAGACCGGCTGCAGATACTTAGAGGGCATTTATACCAACAGATTATCTGAGCAATATCTTTCCAATCAGACCAATAGTTTGTGCGTAGAACAAAAGATCTCTGTGTGTAAATGGCCATCTGACCAATGAAAATCTGTCAGATAATTGGTTAATGTCATTGCCCCCTTAGGGGTTAAATATTTAAATACACATCACATGTTATTTCAGTATCGTCACTGATTGGTCAGTGGAGTCTATTGTTTTATCCTGCTCTCTGATTGGTCAGTGGAGTCTATTGTTTCATCCTGCTGTCTGATTGGTCAGTGTGACTGTATATATGTAGCCTCCAGAGACCGGGCATCAGATCACTTGTGTTCGGCTCCTGGAGCTTTCTGCTACAGCTCCACAGCTTCTCTCCTGAAGACTGCGAGGACTTCTCTACTTCTGTCAGACTCCGCTGCTGTACTCTGAGGGGATCGGATACTCACCTTTCCAGTTCATTTCTTGGAAGCATTTTACTTTCCTACTGATCATCAAAGATGGGCTCTGCCAAGAAGGGAAATCGCACTCCCCTAGTCTGCAAGACCTGTGGGGAATTTCACGACAATCTGTCGGTGCACCTCCGCAGAGCGTGCAAGAAAAACGCAAAGGCATCCGAAATCGCCCAAGATGTGATTAAAGCAAAGGAAAACGTTCAGAAAATAGGCAATTGTCTGAGCGTCGTCTCCTACGAAGAACTGGACTTCAGTAAGAGCGGCTTCTCTGATCCTCAGGAATTTATGGCAGATTTTCTGGCGCGTCGCGGTTGTTTTATCCACAGATAAACCATCTGGAAGGTAAGTTTATTCAGTTCTTATTCATTCTATGTAGGTAGAGTATATATACAGTGGATATAAAAAGTCTACACACCCCTGTTAAATTGTCAGGTTTCTGTGATGTAAAAAAAATCATTTTCCACCTTTAATGTGACCTATAAACTGTACAACTCAACTGAAAAACAAACTGAAATCTTTTAGGTAGTGGGAAGAAAGCAAAATATATATATATAAGTGTGCACATCCTTAAACTAATACTTTGTTGAAGCCTCTTTTGATTTTATTCCAGCACTCAGTCTTTTTGGGTATGAGTCTATCAGCATGGCACATTTTGACTTGGCAAGATTTCCCACTCTTCTTTGCAAAAACCCTCCAAATCTGTCTGATTGCGAGGGCATCTCCTGGGCACAGCCCTCTTCAGATCACCCCACAGATTGTCAATCGTATTCAGGTCTGGGCTCTGGCTGGGCCATTCCAAAACTGTAATCTTCTTCTGGTGAAGCCATTCCTTTGTTGATTTGGATAGATGCTTTGGGTCGTTGTCATGCTGAAAGATGAAGTTCCTCTTCCTGTTCAGCTTTCTAGCAGAAGCCTGAAGGTTTTGGGCCAATATTGACTGGTATTTGGAACTGTTCAGAATTCCCTCTAGCTTAACTAAGGCCCCAGTTCCAGCTGAAGAAGAACAGCCCCTTGGCATGATGCTGCCACCACCATGCTTAACTGTGGGGATGGGGTTCTTTTGGTGAAGGGCAGTATTGTTTTTGGGCCAAGCATATCTTTTGGAATTATGGCTAAAAAGTTCAACCTGGTTTCATCAGACCATAACACCTTTTCCCACATGCTTTTGAGAGACTTCAGATGTGTTTTTGCAGAATGTCGCCTGGCTTGGATGTTTTTCTTGGAAAGAAAAGGCTTTCGTCTTGCCCCTCTACCCCATAGCCCAGACATATGAAGAATACGGGAGTTTGTTGTCACATGGACCACACAGCCAAGACTTGCCAGATATTCCTGCAGCTCCTTTAATGTTGCTGTAGGCCCCTTGGTCGCCTCCCAGACCAGTTTTCTTCTGGTCTTTTCATCAATTTTGGAGGGACGCCCAGTTCTAGGTAATGTCACTGCTGTGCCATATTTCCTCCACTGTGTTCCATGGTAGATCTAATGCCTTGGAAATTCTTTTTGTCCCCTTCTCCTGACTGATACCTTCTAACAATGAGATCCCTCTGATGCTTTGGAAGCCCTCTGTGGACCATGGCTTCTGCTGTGGGATGTGACTAAGAACATTTCAGGAAAGACCAACTAGAGCAGCTGCACTTTATTTGGGGTTAATCAGAGGCCCTTTACATGATGGCCGGTGTATGCTGACTCCGATCTAACAGGATTCTGAATGTGATTGCTTCATTCTAAACACAGCTACATGCCCAGTTATAAGAGGGGTGTGCACACTTATGCAACAACATCATTTTAGTTTTTTTTCTTTTCTTTCCCTCCACCTAAAATATTTCAGTTTGTTTTCCAATTGAGTTGTACAGTTTATAGGTCACATTAAAGGTGGAAAAAGTTCTGAAATGATTTATCTTTGTTTCATTTTTTTACATCACAGAAACCTGACATTTTAACAGGGGCGTGTAGACTTTTTATATCCACTGTGTATATGGTAATCCAGGAGGAGAAGACCTGGATGATGTGTAGGTGTTACTGGGGGGAGGGGGAGAAACAAAGACTAAAGAGGAGACTTTCTCTGTTCCTCCAGGCTGGACAAGCTGAGTAGCTGAAGGTCTTCTGCTCTACCCCAACCACACAGACTGGTGAGAAGAACCTCGTTATTGGGAACACTCTGAAGTAAGGACTTTGGCTTCACCATTTACTTCTCCTGTCATACTGCTGAAAAAAGCGGCTGTAAGATGGACGCATTCTCTTCTTCATTTAATAAACCAAACCTCTGACCTGAAGAGTTCTCCTGTGTCTGTGTTCCTGGCTGCTCCTGCCGTACGGCACCTGAGCTAAACCTTCGCAATTAGTGGAAGATGCGGGCAAAGGTTTGTAATATGCAGTATATAATGCCCCCTGTAGAATATAGGATGCCCCACTTACTGTACATAATACTCCCCTGTAGTATATATAATGCCCCCCCCCCGCATTCTGTCGGAACACATATAGTGCATACTCCCCTATAGTATAAATACCGCCCCCCCCCCCCCTATTCTGCCGGAACACATATAGTACATACTCCCCTGTGCGCCGTTCTTCTCCTTCCTCTGAGCTGTGGTCTGAGTGACACACAAGCTGCTGGGCAGGAGGTCACCGAGTATCACACAGGATAGGATTAGATACACAGCTCAGCAGGCAGTATCACACAGGATAGGATTAGATACACAGCTCAGCAGACTGTATCACACAGGATTGGATTAGATACACAGCACAGCAGACAGTATCACACAGGATAGGATTAGATACACAGCTCAGCAGGCAGTATCACACAGGATAGGATTAGATACACAGCTCAGCAGACAGTATCACACATGATAGAATTAGATACACAGCTCAGCAGGCAGTATCACACATGATAGAATTAGATACACAGCTCAGCAGGCAGTATCACACATGATAGAATTAGATACACAGCTCAGCAGGCAGTATCACACATGATAGAATTAGATACACAGCTCAGCAGACAGTATCACACAGGATAGGATGAGATACACAGCTCAGCAGGCAGTATCACACATGATAGAATTAGATACACAGCTCAGCAGACAGTATCACACAGGATAGGATTAGATACACAGCTCAGCAGACAGTATCACACAGGATAGGATTAGATACACAGCTCAGCAGACAGTATCACATGTGATAGAATTAGATACATAGCTCAGCAGGCAGTATCACACATGATAGAATTAGATACACAGCTCAGCAGGCAGTATCACACATGATAGAATTAGATACACAGCAGGGCAGTATCACACATGATAGAATTAGATACACAGCTCAGCAGACAGTATCACACAGGATAGGATTAGATACACAGCTCAGCAGGCAGTATCACACATGATAGAATTACATACACAGCTCAGCAGACAGTATCACACAGGATAGGATTAGATACACAGCTCAGCAGGCAGTATCACACAGGATAGGATTAGATACACATCTCAGCATGCAGTATCACACAGGATACGATTAGATACACAGCTCAGCAGACAGTATCACACAGGATAGGATTAGATACACAGCTCAGCAGACAGTATCACACAGCATAGGATTAGATTACACAGCTCAGCATACTGTAATCACACAGGATACGATTAGATACACAGCTCCGCAGACAGTATCACACAGGATAGGATTAGATACACAGCTCAGCAGACTGTATCACACAGAATAGGATTAGATACACAGCTCAGCAGGCAGTATCACACAGGATAGGATTAGATACACAGCTCAGCAGGGAGTATCACACAGGATACGATTAGATACACAGCTCCGCAGACAGTATCACACAGAATACGATTAGATACACAGCTCAGCAGGCAGTATCACACATGATAGGATTAGATACACAGCTCAGCAGACAGTATCACACATGATAGAATTAGATACACAGCTCAGCAGGGCAGTATCATACATGATAGAATTAGATACACAGCTCAGCAGACAGTATCACACAGGATAGGATTAGATACACAGCTCAGCAGACAGTATCACACAGGATAGGATTAGATACACAGCTCAGCAGACAGTATCACACAGGATAGGATTAGATACACAGCTCAGCAGCAGTATCACACAGGATAGGATTAGATACACAGCTCAGCAGTGTTGAAATGAATTGTTATGTGAATCGACTTCAGATGTTTCATCCGAAGTGGATTCGCTCATCCCTAATTACACACTTTTCGGGGGTAGTGAGACTTGGGGGCCTGTGATTCCACGAAGCATTTTAGGTCATTGCTACCTTGCTGACAGTCTTATTCTTGATCTGTTTGTGGATCTTTTATTATTCTTTGTCTTTATTTGATGTAATAAAGCTATGAGATTTTTATATAAATTTCTTGTGTGGGCATGACTCCTGTAAACCCTTCTCGAGACATCCTGATTAGCATCACAGAAGACGTCTCACCACATTGCCTGCTAGGACAACTTCATTCTCCATCACTTGCATATTGTGATGAGATGACACGGACTGGAGACGTCCTGACCAGTTGCGATCCAATCTAGTATTCGATCTGAATGGTGGAGTCCTTCTGAATGGGGGGAGGCCTTAGAAATGTAAGTTCCTGTAAACACTTCTCTAGACATCCTGATTAGCATCACAGAAGACGGCTCCACCACGACTGACCCCAAGAAGGCTACCTAGAAACCTTCTCATCAGCTCCATCAATGATCCTACACATCTGACAGACTTCACTCAGTACATTACATTACAGCCCAGACATTTATTATCACCAGATCTTAGATAAATAGATAATGAGACACACACTACTCAAAAAAAATGGATATTTGGCTTGGGGGTGAAAGTTATGGAAAACGTAAAGTTCTGGCTCCAGTGATATTATATCATGAAGGTCGGGGATTAAGTAGAAGCAGCAGTGGAGATTTCCTCATCTCACACTATTTATTGAAACAAAAGCCGACCCCAGTGCTGGTACACCGCCACAAAATGTCAGCGTCTCAGGAACTTGTCATGTGGCCTCAAGCATCAATTATCACTAGTCGCCTTATTGAATGCTGAGGCATGGCATCCCACTCTTCTTGTGGTGTGGGCCCTCAGGTTATTGAGGTTCTGAGGTACAGAGTTACGTGCCTCTACATGGCAACTCAGCTGATCCTATAGGTTTTCAATGGGATTCAGGTCTGGAGAAAGTGCAGACCACTCCATGTGAGGTTCCCCAGTCTAAAGCAGAGCCGTTCCCTAATGATGCAACCTCGATGAGGTCCTCCATGAAGATGACATTAGGCCTGTGTTGTTTATGAAAAGGCACAACGACTGGATTAATGATGTTTCTTCCAGTAGTATGGGCTGTCACTGGACCAGTCACACAGTGTAGGGCACTTCTGTATTGACCAGACACACCTGCCCACACTGTGACAACCACCACCACCACCACCAAAGGCTCGTCTGGTGCCCACAGTGGCTGATGCACAGTGCTCTCCTTGACGTAGCTCGGCAGACAGTATCACACAGGATAGGATTAGATACACAGCTCAGCAGTGTTGAAATGAAGTGATTATGTGAATCGACTTCAGTTGTTTTCATCCGAAGTGGATTCGCTCATCCCTAATTACACACTTTTCGGGGGTAGTGAGACTTGGGGGCCTGTGATTCCACAAAGCATTTAGGTCATTGCTACCTTGCTGACAGTCTTATTCCTGATCTGTTTGTGGATCTTTTATTATTCTTTGTCTTTATTTGATGTAATAAAGCTATAGATTTTTATATAATTTCTTGTGTGGGCATGACTCCTGTAAACCCTTCTCGAGACATCCTGATTAGCATCACAGAAGACGTTTCCACCACATTGCCTGCTAGGATAACTTCATTCTCCGTCACTTGCATATTGTGATGAGATGACACGGACTGGAGACGTCCTGACCAGTTGCGATCCAATCTAGTATTCGGATCTGAATGGGGGAGTCCTTCTGAATGGGGGAGGCCTTAGAAATGTAAGTTCCTGTAAACACTTCTCTAGACATCCTGATTAGCATCACAGAAGACGTCTCCACCACGACTGACCCCAAGAAGGCAACCTAGAAACCTTCTCATCAGCTCCATCAATGATCCTACACATCTGACAGACTTCAGTACATTACATTACAGCCCAGACATTCTATATCACCAGATCTTAGATAAATAAATAGATAAGAGACATACACTATTCAAAAAAAGGGGATATTTGGCTTGGGGCTGAAAGTTATGGAAAACCTAAAGTTTCTGGCTACAGGGATATTATATCATGAAGGTCGGGATTAAGTAGAAGCAGCAGTGGAGATTTCCTCATCTAAAACAATTTATTGAAACAAAAGCCGACCCCAGTGCTGGTACACCGCCACAAAAATGTCAGCGTCTCAGGAACTTGTCATGTGGCCTCAAGCATCAATTATCACAAGTCGCCTTATTGAATGCTGAGGCATGGCATCCCACTCTTCTTGTGGTGTGGCCCTCAGGTTATTGAGGTTCTGAGGTACAGAGTTTACGTGCCTCTACATGGCAACTCAGCTGATCCTATAGTTTTCAATGGGATTCAGGTCTGGAGAAAGTGCAGACCACTCCATGTGAGTTCCCCCGTCTAAAAGCAGCCGTTCCCAAATGATGCAACCTCGATGAGGTCCTCCATGAAGATGACATAGGCCTGTGTTGTTTATGCAAAGGGCACAACGACTGGATTAATGATGTTCTTCCAGTAGTATGGGCTGTCACTGACCAGTCACACAGCGTATGGCACTTCTGTAATGACCAGACACACCAGCCTACACTGTGACACCACCACCACCAAAGGCTCGTCTGTGCCCACAGTGGCTGATGCACAGTGCTCTCCTTGACTAGCTCGCAGACAGTATCACACAGGATAGGATTAGATACACAGCTCAAGCAGTGTTTAAATGAAGTGTTATGTGAATCGACTTCAGATGTTTTCATCCGAAGTGGATTCGCTCATCCCTAATTACACACATTTCGGGGGTAGTGAGACTTGGGGGCCTGTGATTCCACAAAGCATTTTAGGTCATTGCTACCTTGCTGACAGTCTTATTCCTGATCTGTTTTTGGATCCTAATGATCAACCTCGATGAGGGTCCTCCATGAAGATGACATTAGGCCTGTGTTGTTTATGAAAAGGCACAACGACTGGATTAATGATGTTTCTTCCAGTAGTATGGGCTGTCACAGACAGTCACACAGTGTAGGGCACTTCTGTAGTTGACAGACACACCTGCCCACACTGTGACAACCACCACCACCACCACCAAAGGCTCGTCTGGTGCCCACAGTGGCTGATGCACAGTGCTCTCCTTGACGTAAGCTCGCAGACAGTATCACACATGATAGGATTAGATACACAGCTCAGCAGTGTTGAAATGAGTGTTATGTGAATCGACTTCAGTTGTTTCATCCAAGTGGATTCGCTCATCCCTAATTACACACTTTTCGGCGGGGGTAGTGAGACTTGGGGTCCTGTGATTCCACAAAGCATTTAGGTCATTGCTACCTTGCTGACAGTCTTATTCCTGATTGTTTGTGGATCTTTTATTATTCTTTGTCTTTATTTGATGTAATAAAGCTATAGATTTTTATATAAATTTCTTGTGTGGGCATGACTCCTGTAAACCCTTCTCGAGACAATCCTGATTAGCATCACAGAAGACGTCTCCATCACATTGCCTGCTAGGATAACTCATTCTCCGTCACTTGCATATTGTGATGAGATGACACGGACTGGAGACCGTCCTGACCAGTTGCGATCCAATCTAGTATTCGATCTGAATGGGGGAGTCCTTCTGAATGGGGGGAGGCCTAGAAATGTAAGATCCTGTAAACACTTCCTCTAGACATCTGATTAGCATCACAGAAGACGTCTCCACCACGACTGACCCCAAGAAGCTACCTAGAAACCTTCTCATCAGCTCCATCAATGATCCTACACATCTGACAGACATTCAGTACATTACATTACAGCCCAGACATTCTATATCACCAGAACTTAGATAAATAAATAGATAATGAAGACATACACTACTCCAAAAAAAGGGATATTTGGCTTTGGGGTGAATGTTATGGAAAACGTAAAGTTCTGGCTACAGTGATATTATATTATGAAGGTCAGGGATTAAGTAGAAGCAGCAGTGGAGATTACCTCATCTAAAACTATTTATTGAAACAAAAGCCGACCCCAGTGCTGGGTACACCGCCACAAAATGTCAGCGTCTCAGGAACTTGTCATGTGGCCTCAAGCATCAATTATCACAAGTCTCCTTATTGAATGCTGAGGCATGGCATCCCACTCTTCTTGTGGTGTGGCCCTCAGGTTATTGAGGTTCTGAGGTACAGAGTTACGTGCCTCTACATGGCAACCCAGCTATCCCATAGTTTTCAATGGGATTCAGTCTGGAGAGAGTACAGACCACTCCATGTGAGGTTTCCCCAGTCAAAAGCAGGCCGTTCCCTAATGATGCAACCTCGATGAGGTCCTCCATGAAGATGACATTAGGCCTGTGTTGTTCATGCAAAGGCACAACGACTGGATTAATGAAATTCTTCCAGTAGTATGGGGCTGTCACTGACCAGTCACAAACAGTGTAGGGCACTTCTGTATAGACCAGACACACCTGCCCACACTGTGACACCACCACCACCAAAGGCTCGTCTGGTGCCCACAGTGGCTGATGCACAGTGCTCTCCTTGACGTAGCTCGGCAGACAGTATCACACAGGATAGGATTAGATACACAGCTCAGCAGTGTTGAAATGAAGTGTTATGTGAATCGACTTCAGTTGTTTCATCCGAAGTGGATTCGCTCATCCCTAATTACACACTTTTCGGGGGTAGTGAGACTTGGGGGCCTGTGATTCCACAAAGCATTTTAGGTCATTTAGAAAATATGTGGATAGCTCACCACCCTCCTCAGTATGGTAGGGGTGCTCTAGCCGAAGGACTGCTCACTCAGTCAGTACAAGAGATATGCATAAACTAGAAAAGACGGCTGGCACTCGCTACGTGGTTGCACATCAAACAACAGTTTATTAATAATTACCCGCTAGTTCAATCATATACATTAGCAGAAATATATATACTTTAACATTAAAATACCTATATTAAAAGAACCCTAAAAAATAAAATAATAAAATTCAATGGCACTGGACTAATAGTATCATGAACCGCACCAAAATGAAGTTGCTTGGACAGTATAGTGTTTCTTTGCCAATTGGCAATAAGTGTCCAATCCGGTGTACTGTCTCTTTAATTGAGGAAATATAGCCAAGTCCGCAAGTTGTTTTAGTTGTTGGGGGATATCACTCCCTCTCTAGATTTATCATCAATAATTCTTGTATTGCTGGATATTGCAGCCTTCAGTAGTTGGATATATGGTAAATTCACATAGAAATAATATCTTACCAACATACACGCCACTCTGGCCGTCTGATTTCGCCGCGTTGTTCCACTGCTCGCTCTCGGCGTCTCCGCTCTCTGGCGTCTATCACGTGGTACCCCAGAGATATCGCGGGACTTGGGAGTTTGAGTATAATAGTCTTAGTCCGATACTCCTGTGAGAGCTGTAGGTCGGATGAAGAAATGGAGCGCTCCACTTTGTAAAAAATACTTCAACTTTCATCCATCGTCTCCAGAAACTTGATTTTGACAGGGATATAACGCTAAACGCGTTTCGAGGACTTCAGTCCTCTTCCTTCTGTGGCCCTCAGGTTATTGAGGTTCTGAGGTACAGAGTTACGTGCCTCTACATGGCAACTCAGCTGATCCCATAGGTTTTCAATGGGATTAAGGTCTGGAGAAAGTGCAGACCACTCCATGTGAGGTTCCCCAGTCTAAAGCAGCCGTTCCCTAATGATGCAACCTCGATGAGGTCCTCCATGAAGATGACATTAGGCCTGTGTTGTTTATGCAAAGGCACAACGACTGGATTAATGATGTTCTTCCAGTAGTATGGGCTGTCACTGGACCAGTCACACAGTGTAGGGCACTTCTGTATTGACCAGACACACCTGCCCACACTGTGACACCACCACCACCAAAGGCTCGTCTGGTGACCACAGTGGCTGATGCACAGTGCTCTCTTTTACTTCTCCAACATGAGACATCATCTCTGCTCAGCGTGAATCAACCTTTAATCTTTTATAACCAATTCAGCTCAAAATAATGTTTTTGTGTCTGTGTTGGCAGAAATTAGATTAGAATGTGAGATGCGAAGAAAAGCCGCGCCAAGGTGTCCAGACCGGCTGCAGATACTTAGAGGGCATTTATACCAACAGATTATCTGAGCAATATCTTTCCAATCAGACCAATAGTTTGTGCGTAGAACAAAAGATCTCTGTGTGTAAATGGCCATCTGACCAATGAAAATCTGTCAGATAATTGGTTAATGTCATTGCCCCCTTAGGGGTTAAATATTTAAATACACATCACATGTTATTTCAGTATCGTCACTGATTGGTCAGTGGAGTCTATTGTTTTATCCTGCTCTCTGATTGGTCAGTGGAGTCTATTGTTTCATCCTGCTGTCTGATTGGTCAGTGTGACTGTATATATGTAGCCTCCAGAGACCGGGCATCAGATCACTTGTGTTCGGCTCCTGGAGCTTTCTGCTACAGCTCCACAGCTTCTCTCCTGAAGACTGCGAGGACTTCTCTACTTCTGTCAGACTCCGCTGCTGTACTCTGAGGGGATCGGATACTCACCTTTCCAGTTCATTTCTTGGAAGCATTTTACTTTCCTACTGATCATCAAAGATGGGCTCTGCCAAGAAGGGAAATCGCACTAGTCTGCAAGACCTGTGGGGAATTTCACGACAATCTGTCGGTGCACCTCCGCAGAGCGTGCAAGAAAAACGCAAAGGCATCCGAAATCGCCCAAGATGTGATTAAAGCAAAGGA